>NC_063448.1:55032071-55233642 GCF_020379485.1 Brassica napus | reverse complement strand
TATAAAACACTATTTGCTTTGAAAACGGAGACAACAAAGGCTCCAAACCTCTTTGACGTCATCATACGTTAGTGGAGGATGCAACTATGCATTAAAACAATATTGTCGTATTTTTTGAAATTTTCCCAAAATCTTGTGTTTAACCCCTACGAAATATTGAGTTTTTGGTAATTTTTTATATACTGAAACCTATAATCTTTAGGTTGTTTTAAACAATTGGAACCACATTCTACAATTGTATAATGTATTTTAAAGTCTTTTTCATGGTCTAATACCCTAAATCGATGAATAACACTATAAATCACTATTTGCTTGAAAAACGGAGACAACAAAGGCTCCAAAACTCTTTGAAGTCATCATACGTTAGTGGAGGATGCAACTATGCATTAAACAATATTGTCGTATTTTTTTAAATTTTCTCAAAATCTATGTGTTAACCCTACAAAATATTGAGTTTTGGTAATGTTTTATATACTGAGCCTATAATCTTTAGTGTTGTTTTAAAATTTCTACCACATTCTACATTTGTATTAATGTATTTTAAGCTCTTTTCATGGTCTAAGGGACTCGTTATAATTTTTTATCAATTAATTTAGTAAAACTTCATAATACTCCCTAAATCGATAGAATAACCACTATAAAATCACTATTTGCTTGAAAAACGGAGACAACAAAGGCTCCAACCTCTTGAACGTCATCATACGTTAGTGGAGGATGCAACTATGCATTAAAACAATATTCTCGTATTTTTTGAAATTTTCTCAAAATCTATGTGTTAACCCCTACGAAAATATTGAGTTTTTGGTAAATGTTTTATATACTGAAGCCTATAATCTTTAGTGTTGTTTTAATATTTCTAACCACATTCTACATTTGTATTAATGTATTTTAAGCTCTTTTCATGGTCAAGGGACTCGTTATAATTTTTTATCAATTAATTTAGTAAAACTTCATAATACTCCCTAAATCGATAGAATAACCACTAAAATCACTATTTGCTTGAAAAACGGAGACAACAAAGGCTCCAAAACTCTTTGAACGTCATCATACGTTAGTGGAGGATGCAACTATGCATTAAAACAATATTGTCGTATTTTTTGAAATTTTCTCAAAATCTATGTTATAACCCCTACGAAAATATTGAGTTTTTGGTAAATGTTTTATATACTGAAGCCTATAATCTTTAGTGTTGTTTTTAAAATTTCTAACCACATTCTACATTTGTATTAATGTATTTTAAGCTCTTTTCATGGCTAAGGGAATCGTTATAATTTTTTATCATTAATTTAGTAAAACTTCATAATACTCCCTAAATCGATAGAATAACCACTATAAAATCACTATTTGCTTGAAAAACGGAGACAACAAAGGCTCCAACCTCTTGAACGTCATCATACGTTAGTGGAGGATGCAACTATGCATTAAACAATATTGTCGTATTTTTTGAAATTTTCTCAAAATCTATGTTATAACCCCTACGAAAATATTGAGTTTTTGGTAAATGTTTTATATACTGAAGCCTATAATCTTTAGTGTTGTTTTAAAATTTCTAACCACATTCTACATTTGTATTAATGTTTTTAAGCTCTTTTCATGGTCTAAGGGACTCGTTATAATTTTTTATCAATTAATTTAGTAAAACTTCATAATACTCCCTAAATCGATAGAATAACCACTATAAAATCACTATTTGCTTGAAAAACGGAGACAACAAAGGCTCCAAACCCTCGTGAACGTCATCATACGTTAGTGGAGGATGCAACTATGCATTAAAACAATATTGTCGTATTTTTTGAAATTTTCTCAAATCTAGTGTTAACCCCTACGAAAATATTGAGTTTTTGGTAAATGTTTTATATACTGAAGCCTATAATCTTTAGTGTTGTTTTAAAATTTCTAACCACATTCTACATTTGTATTATGTATTTTAAGCTCTTTTCATGGTCTAAGAACTCGTTATAATTTTTTATCAATTAATTTAGTAAAACTTCATAATACTCCCTAAATCGATAGAATAACCACTATAAAATCACTATTTGCTTGAAAAACGGAGACAACAAAGGCTCCAAACCTCTTTGAACATCATCATACGTTAGTGGAGGATGCAACTATGCATTAAAACAATATTCTCGTATTTTTTGAAATTTTCTCAAAATCTATGGGTAAACCCCTACGAAAATATTGAGTTTTTGGTAAATGTTTTATATACTGAAGCCTATAATCTTTAGTGTTGTTTTAATTTTCTAACCACATTCTACATTTGTATTAATGTATTTTAAGCTTTTTCATGGTCTAAGGACTCGTTATAATTTTTTATCAATAATTTTGTAAAACTTCATAATACTTCCTAAATCGATGGAAAAACCACTATAAATCACTATTTGCTTGAAAAAGGAGACAACAAAGGCTCCAAACCTCTTGAAATCATCATACGTTAGTGGAGATGCAACTATGCATTAAAAAATATTGTCGTATTTTTTGAAATTTTCTCAAAATCTATGTGTCCCTACGAAAATATTGAGTTTCTTGTAAATGTTTTATATACCGAAGCCTATAATCTTTAGTGTTGTTTTAAAATTTCTAACCACATTCTACATTTGTATTAATGTATTTTAAGCTCTTTTCATGGTCTAAGGGACTCGTTATAATTTTTTATCAATTAATTTAGTAAAACTTCATAATACTCCCTAAATCGATGGAATAACCACTATAAAATCACTATTTGCTTGAAAAATGGAGACACCAAAGGCTTTAAACCTCTTTGAAAGTCATCATACGTTAGTGGAGGATGTAACTATGCATTAAAACAATATTGTCGTATTTTTTGAAATTTTCTCAAAATCTATGTGTTAACCCCTACGAAAATATTGAGTTTTTGGTAAATGTTTTATATACTGAACCTATAATCTTTAGTGTTGTTTTAAAATTTCTAACCACATTCTACATTTGTATTAATGTATTTTAAGCTCTTTTCATGGTATAAGGAACTCGTTATATTTTTTATCAATTATTTAGTAAAACTTCATAATACCTCCCAAATCGATAGAATAACCACTATAAAATCACTATTTGCTTGAAAAACGGAGACAACAAAGGCTCCAAACCTCTTTGAACGTCATCATACGTTAGTGGAGGATGCAACTATGCATTAAAACAATATTGTCGTATTTTTTGAAATTTTCTCAAAATCTATGTGTAACCCCTACGAAAATATTGAGTTTTTGGTAAATGTTTTATATACTGAAACCTATAATCTTTAGTGTTGTTTTAAAATTTCTAACCACATTCTACATTTGTATTAATGTGTTTTAAGCTCTTTTCTTGGTCTAAGGGACCCGTTATAATTTTTTATCAATTAATTTAGTAAAACTTCATAATACTCCCTAAATCGATAGAATAACCACTATAAAATCACTATTTGCTTGAAAAACGGAGACAACAAAGGCTCCAAACCTCTTTGAACGTCATCATACGTTAGTGGAGGATGCAACTATGCATTAAAAAATATTGTCGTATTTTTTGAAATTTTCTCAAAATCTATGTGTTACCCCTACGAAAATATTGAGTTTTTGGTAAATGTTTTATATACTGAAGCCTATAATCTTTAGTGTTGTTTTAAATTTTCTAACCACATTCTACATTTGTATTAATGTATTTTAAGCTCTTTTCATGGCCTAAGGGACTCGTTATAATTTTTTATCAATTAATTTAGTAAAACTTCATAATACTCTCTAAATCGATAGATAACCACTATAAAATCACTATTTGCTTGAAAAACGGAGACAACAAAGGCTCCAAACCTCTTTGAACGTCATCATACGTTAGTGGAGGATGCAACTATGCATTAAAACAATATTGTCGTATTTTTTGAAATTTTCTCAAAATCTATGTTATAACCCCTACGAAAATATTGAGTTTTTGGTAAATGTTTTATATACTGAAGCCTATAATCTTTAGTGTTGTTTTAAAATTTCTAACCACATTCTACATTTGTATTAATGTATTTTAAGCTCTTTTCATGGTCTAAGGGACTCGTTATAATTTTTTATCAATTAATTTAGTAAAACTTCATAATACTCTCCTAAATCGATAGAATAACCACTATAAAATCACTATTTGCTTGAAAAACAGAGACAACAAAGGCTCCAAACCTCGTTGAACGTCATCATACGTTAGTGAAGGATGCAACTATGCATTAAAACAATATTGTCGTATTTTTTGAAATTTTCTCAAAATCTATGTGTAACCCCTACGAAAATATTGAGTTTTTGGTAAATGTTTTATATACTGAAGCCTATAATCTTTAGTGTTGTTTTAAAATTTCTAACCACATTCTACATTTGTATTAATGTATTTTAAGCTCTTTTCATGGTCTAAGACTAGTTATAATTTTTTTATCAATTAATTTAGTAAAACTTCATAATACTCCCTAAATCGATAGATAACCACTATAAAATCACTATTTGCTTGAAAAACGGAGACAACAAAGGCTCCAAACCTCTTTGAACGTCATCATACGTTAGTGGAGGATGCAACTATGCATTAAAACAATATTGTCGTATTTTTTGAAATTTTCTCAAAATCTATGTGTTAACCCCTACGAAAATATTGAGTTTTTGGTAAATGTTTTATATACTGAAGCCTATAATCTTTAGTGTTGTTTTAAAATTTCTAACCACATTCTACATTTGTATTAATGTATTTTAAGCTCTTTTCATGGTCTAAGGGACTCGTTATAATTTTTTATCAATTAATTTAGTAAAACTTCATAATACTCCCTAAATCGATAGAATAACCACTATAAAATCACTATTTGCTTGAAAAACGGAGACAACAAAGGCTCCAAACCTCTTTGAACGTCATCATACGTTAGTGGAGGATGCAACTATGCATTAAAACAATATTGTCGTATTTTTTGAAATTTTCTCAAAATCTATGTGTAACCCCTACGAAAATATTGAGTTTTTGGTAAATGTTTTATATACTGAAACCTATAATCTTTAGTGTTGTTTTAAAATTTTCAACCACATTCTACATTTGTATTAATGTGTTTTAAGCTCTTTTCTTGGTCTAAAGGACTCGTTATAATTTTTTTATCAATTAATTTAGTAAAACTTCATAATACTTTCTAAATCGATGGAATAACCACTATAAAATCACTATTTGCTTGAAAAATGGAGACAACAAAGGCTTTAAACCTCTTTGAAAGTCATCATACGTTAGTAGAAGATGTAACTATGCATTAAAACAATATTGTCGTATTTTTTGAAATTTTCTCAAAATCTATGTAGTAACTAACCCCTACGAAAATATTGAGTTTCTGGTAAATGTTTTATATACCGAAACCTATAGCCTTTAGTGTTGTTTTAAAATTTCTAACCACATTCTACATTTGTATTAATGTATTTTAAGCTCTTTTCATGGCCTAAAAGACTCGTTATAATTTGTGTATCAATTAATTTAGTAAACTTCATAATACTCCCTAAATCGATGGAATAACCACTATAAAATCACTATTTGCTTGAAAAACGGAGACAACAAAGGCTTTAAACCTCTTTGAAAGTCATCATACGTTAGTGGAGGATGTAACTATGCATTAAAACAATATTGTCGTATTTTTTGAAATTTTCTCAAAATCTATGTGTTAACCCCTACGAAAATATTGAGTTTTTGGTAAATGTTTTATATACTGAAGCCTATAATCTTTAGTGTTGTTTTAAAATTTCTAACCACATTCTACATTTGTATTAATGTATTTTAAGCTCTTTTCATGGTCTAAGGGACTCGTTATAATTTTTTATCAATTAATTTAGTAAAACTTCATAATACTCCCTAAATCGATAGGTAACCACTATAAAATCACTATTTGCTTGAAAAACGGAGACAACAAAGGCTCCAAACCTCTTTGAACGTCATCATACGTTAGTGGAGGATGCAACTATGCATTAAAACAATATTGTCGTATTTTTTGAAATTTTCTCAAAATCTATGTATTAACCCCTATGAAAATATTGAGTTTTTGGTAAATGTTTTATATACTGAAACCTATAATCTTTAGTGTTGTTTTAAATTTCTAACCACATTCTACATTTGTATTAATGTATTTTAAGCTCTTTTCATGGTCTAAGGGACTCGTTATAATTTTTTATCAATTAATTTAGTAAAACTTCATAATACTCCCTAAATCGATAGAATAACCACTATAAAATCACTATTTGCTTGAAAACGGAGACAACAAAGGCTCCAAACCTCGTTGAACGTCATCATACGTTAGTGGAGGATGCAACTATGCATTAAAACAATATTTTCGTATTTTTTGAAATTTTCTCAAAATCTATGTGTTAACCCCTACGAAAATATTGAGTTTTTGGTAAATGTTTTATATACTGAAGCCTATAATCTTTAGTGTTGTTTTAATATTTCTAACCATATTCTACATTTGTATTAATGTATTTTAAGCTCTTTTCATGGTCTAAGGGACTCGTTATAATTTTTTATCAATTAATTTAGTAAAACTTCATAATACTCCCTAAATCGATAGAATAACCACTATAAAATCACTATTTGCTTGAAAAACGGAGACAACAAAGGCTCCAAACCTCTTTGAACGTCATCATACGTTAGTGGAGGATGCAACTATGCATTAAAACAATATTGTCATATTTTTTGAAATTTTCTCAAAATCTATGTGTAACCCCTACGAAAATATTGAGTTTTTGGTAAATGTTTTATATACTGAAGCCTATAATCTTTAGTGTTGTTTTAAAATTTCTAACCACATTCTACATTTGTATTAATGTATTTTAAGCTCTTTTCATGGTCTAAGGGACTCGTTATAATTTTTTATCAATTAATTTAGTAAAACTTCATAATACTCCCTAAATCGATAGAATAACCACTATAAAATCACTATTTGCTTGAAAAACGGAGACAACAAAGGCTCCAAACCTCGTTGAACGTCATCATACGTTAGTGGAGGATGCAACTATGCATTAAAATAATATTTTCGTATTTTTTGAAATTTTTGAAATTTTTTCACAATCTATGTGTTAACCCCTACGAAAATATTGAGTTTTTGGTAAATGTTTTATATACTGAAGCCTATAATCTTTAGTGTTGTTTTAAAATTTCTAACCACATTCTACATTTGTATTAATGTATTTTAAGCTCTTTTCATGGTCTAAGGGACTCGTTA
The DNA here is from genome assembly GCF_020379485.1 of Brassica napus. Classification (NCBI taxonomy): domain Eukaryota; kingdom Viridiplantae; phylum Streptophyta; class Magnoliopsida; order Brassicales; family Brassicaceae; genus Brassica; species Brassica napus. Next base: position 55,226,447 of record NC_063448.1, on the reverse strand, counting down.
TAATTTTTTATCAATTAATTTAGTAAAACTTCATAATACTCCCTAAATCGATAGAATAACCACTATAAAATCACTATTTGCTTGAAAAACGGAGACAACAAAGGCTCCAAAACTCTTTGAACGTCATCATACGTTAGTGGAGGATGCAACTATGCATTAAAACAATATTGTCATATTTTTTGAAATTTTCTCAAAATCTATGTAATAACCCCTATGTAAATATTGAGTTTTTGGTAAATGTTTTATATACTGAAGCCTATAATCTTTAGTGTTGTTTTAAAATTTCTAACCACATTCTACATTTGTATTAATGTGTTTTAAGCTCTTTTCTTGGTCTAAGGGACCCGTTATAATTTTTTATCAATTAATTTAGTAAAACTTCATAATACTCCCTAAATCGATAGAATAACCACTATAAAATCACTATTTGCTTGAAAAACGGAGACAACAAAGGCTCCAAACCTCGTTGAACGTCATCATACGTTAGTGGAGGATGCAACTATGCATTAAAACAATATTTTCGTATTTTTTGAAATTTTCTCAAAATCTATGTGTTAACCCCTACGAAAATATTGAGTTTTTGGTAAATGTTTTATATACTGAAGCCTATAATCTTTAGTGTTGTTTTAAAATTTCTAACCACATTCTACATTTGTATTAATGTATTTTAAGCTCTTTTCATGGTCTAAGGGACTCGTTATAATTTTTTATCAATTAATTTAGTAAAACTTCATAATACTTCCTAAATCGATGGAATAACCACTATAAAATCACTATTTGCTTGAAAAACGGAGACAACAAAGGCTCCAAACCTCTTTGAACTTCATCATACGTTAGTGGGGGATGCAACTATGCGTTAAAATAATATTGTCGTATTTTTTGAAATTTTCTCAAAATCTATGTGGTAACCCCTACGAAAATATTGAGTTTTTTGTAAATGTTTTATATACTGAAGCCTATAATCTTTAATGTTGTTTTAAAATTTCTAACCACATTCTACATTTGTATTAATGTATTTTAAGCTCTTTTCATGGTCTAAGGGACTCGTTATAATTTTTTATCAATTAATTTAGTAAAACTTCATAATTCTCTCTAAATCGATAGAATAACCACTATAAAATCACTATTTGCTTGAAAAACGGAGACAACAAATGCTCCAACCTCTTTGAACGTCATCATACGTTAGTGGAGGATTCAACTATGCATTAAAACAATATTGTCGTATTTTTTGAAATTTTCTCAAAATCTATGTGTTAACCCCTACGAAAATATTGAGTTTTTGGTAAATGTTTTATATACTGAAGCCTATAATCTTTAGTGTTGTTTTAAAATTTCTAACCACATTCTACATTTGTATTAATGTATTTTAAGCTCTTTTCTTGGTCTAAGGGACTCGTTATAATTTTTTATCAATTAATTTAGTAAAACTTCATAATACTCCTTAAATCGATAGAATAACAACAATAAAATCACTATTTGCTTAAAAAACGGAGACAACAAAGGCTCCAAACCTCTTTGAACTTCATCATACGTTAGTGGAGGATGCAACTATGCGTTAAAACAATATTGTCGTATTTTTTGAAATTTTCTCAAAATCTATGTGTTACCCCTACGAAAATATTGAGTTTTTGGTAAATGTTTTATATACTGAAGCCTATAATCTTTAGTGTTGTTTTAAAATTTCTAACCACATTCTACATTTGTATTAATGTATTTTAAGCTCTTTTCATGGTCTAAGGGACTCGTTATAATTTTTTATCAATTAATTTAGTAAAACTTCATAATACTCCCTAAATCGATAGAATAACCACTATAAAATCACTATTTGCTTGAAAAACGGAGACAACAAAGGCTCCAAACCTCTTTGAACGTCATCATACGTTAGTGGAGGATGCAACTATGCATTAAAACAATATTGTCGTATTTTTTGAAATTTTCTCAAAATCTATGTGTTAACCCCTACGAAAATATTGAGTTTTTGGTAAATGTTTTATATACTGAAGCCTATAATCTTTAGTGTTGTTTTAAAATTTCTAACCACATTCTACATTTGTATTAATGTATTTTAAGCTCTTTTCATGGTCTAAGGGACTCGTTATAATTTTTTATCAATTAATTTAGTAAAACTTCATAATACTCCCTAAATCGATAGAATAACCACTATAAAATCACTATTTGCTTGAAAAACGGAGACAACAAAGGCTCCAAACCTCGTTGAACGTCATCATACGTTAGTGGAGGATGCAACTATGCATTAAAACAATATTGTCGTATTTTTTGAAATTTTCTCAAAATCTATGTGTTAACCCCTACGAAAATATTGAGTTTTTGGTAAATGTTTTATATACTGAAGCCTATAATCTTTAGTGTTGTTTTAAAATTTCTAACCACATTCTACATTTGTATTAATGTATTTTAAGCTCTTTTCATGGCCTAAGAGACTCGTTATAATTTTTTATCAATTAATTTAGTAAAACTTCATAATACTCTCTAAATCGATAGATAACCACTATAAAATCACTATTTGCTTGAAAAACGGAGACAACAAAGGCTCCAAACCTCGTTGAACGTCATCATACGTTAGTGGAGGATGCAACTATGCATTAAAACAATATTGTCGTATTTTTGAAATTTTCTCAAAATCTATGTGTTAACCCCTACGAAAATATTGAGTTTTTGGTAAATGTTTTATATACTGAAGCCTATAATCTTTAGTGTTGTTTTAAAATTTCTAACCACATTCTACATTTTTTTTAATGTATTTTAAGCTCTTATCATGGTCTAAGGGACTCGTTATAATTTTTTATCAATTAATTTAGTAAAACTTCATAATACTCCCTAAATCGATAGAATAACCACTATAAAATCACTATTTGCTTGAAAAACGGAGACAACAAAGGCTCCAAACCTTGTTGAACGTCATCATACGTTAGTGGCGGATGCAACTATGCATTAAAACAATATTCTCGTATTTTCTGAAATTTTCTCAAAATCTATGTGTTATTGAATTTTTGGTAAATGTTTTATATACTGAAGCCTATAATCTTTATTGTTATTTTAAAATTTCTAACCACATTCTACATTTGTATTAATGTATTTTAAGCTCTTTTCATGGTCTAAGGGACTCGTTATAATTTTTTTATCAATTAATTTAGTAAAACTTCATAATACTCCCTAAATCGATAGAATAACCACTATAAAATCACTATTTGCTTGAAAAAAGGAGACAGCAAAGGCTCCAAACCTTGTTGAACGTCATCATACGTTAGTGGAGGATGCAACTATGCATTAAAACAATATTCTCATATTTTTTGAAATTTTCTCAAAATCTATGTGCTAACCCCTACGAAAATATTGAGTTTTTGGTAAATATTTTATATACTGAAGCCTATAATCTTTAGTGTTGTTTTAAAATTTCTAACCACATTCTATATTTGTATTAATGTATTTTAAGCTCTTTTCATGGTCTAAGGGACTCGTTATAATTTTTTATCAATTAATTAACTTCATAATTCTCCCTAAATCGATAGAATAACCACTATAAAATCACTTTGCTCGAAAAACGGAGTCAACAAAGGCTCCAAACCTTGTTGAACGTCATCATACGTTAGTGGAGGATGCAACTATGCATTAAAACAATATTCTCGTATTTTTTGAAATTTTCTCAAAATCTATGTGTTAACCCTACGAAAATATTGAATTTTTGGTAAATGTTTTATATACTGAAGCCTATAATCTTTAGTGTTGTTTTAAAATTTCTAACCACATTCTACATTTGTATTAATGTATTTTAAGCTCTTTTCTTTGTCTAAGGGACTCGTTATAATTTTTAATCAATTAATTTAGTAAAACTTCATAATACTCTCTAAATCGATTGAATAACCACTATAAAATAACTATTTGCTTGAAAAATTGAGACAACAAAGGCTCCGAACCTAGTTGAACGTCATCATACATTAGTGAAGGATGCAACTATGCATTAAAACAATATTCTCGTATTTTTGAAATTTTCTCAAAATCTAGGTGTTAACAACCCCTACGAAAATATTGAGTTTTTGGTAAATGTTTTATATACTAAAGCCTATAATCTTTATTGTTGTTTTAAAATTTTTAACCATATTCTACATTTGTATTAATGTATTTTAAGCTCTTTTCATGGTCTAAGGGACTTGTTATAATTTTTTATCAATTAATTTAGTAAAGCTTCATAATTCTCCCTAAATCGATAGAATAACCACTATAAAATCACTATTTGCTTGAAAAACGGCGACAACAAAGGCTTCAAACCTTTTTGAACGTCATCATACGTTAGTGGAGGATTCAACTATGCATTAAAATAATATTCTCGTATTTTTTGAAATTTTCTCGAAATCTATGTGTTAACAACCCCTACGAAAATATTGAATTTTTAGTAAATGTTTTATATACTGAAGTCTATAATCTTTAGTGTTGTTTTAAAATTTCTAACTACATTCTACATTTTCATTAATGTATTTTAAGCTCTTTTCTTGGTCTAAGGACTCGTTATAATTTTTTATCAATTAATTTAGTAAAACATCATAATACTCCTTAAATCGATAGAATAACCACAATAAAATCACTATTTGCTTGAAAAACGGAGACAACAAAGGCTCCAAACCTCTTTGAACGTCATCATACGTTAGTGGAGGATTCAACTATGCGTTAAAATATTATTGTCGCATTTTTTGAAATTTTCTCAAAATCTATGTGGTAACCCCTACGAAAATATTGAGTTTTTGGTAAATGTTTTATATACTGAAGCCTATAATCTTTAGTGTTGTTTTAAAATTTCTAACCACATTCTACATTTGTATTAATGTATTTTAAGCTCTTTTCATGGTCTAAGGGACTCGTTATAATTTTTTATCAATTAATTTAGTAAAATTTCATAATACTCCTTAAATCGATAGAATAACCACTATAAAATCACTATTTGCTTGAAAAACGGAGACAACAAAGGCTCCAAACCTCGTTGAACGTCATCATATGTTAGTAGAGGATGCAACTATGCATTAAAACAATATTCTCGTATTTTTTGAAATTTTCTCAAAATCTACGTGTTAACCCTACGAAAATATTGAGTTTTTGGTAAATGTTTTATATACAGAAGCCTATAAACTTTAGTGTTGTTGTAAAATTTCTAACCACATTATACATTTGTATTAATGTATTTTAAGCTCTTTTCTTGGTCTAAGGGACTCGTTATAATTTTTTATCAATTAATTTAGTAAAACTTCATAATACTCTCTGAATCGATAGAATAACCGCTATAAAATCACAATTTGCTTGAAAAATGGAGACAACAAAGGCTCCAAATCTAGTTGAACGTCATCATACATTAGTGGAGGATGCAACTATGCATTAAAACAATATTCTCGTATTTTTGAAATTTTTTCAAAATCTATGTGTTAACAACCCCTACGAAAATATTGAGTTTTTGGTAAATGTTTTATATACTGAAGCCTATAATCTTTATTGTTGTTTTAAAATTTCTAACCACATTCTACATTTGTATTAATGTATTTTAAGTTCTCTTCATGGTCTAAGGGACTCGTTATAATTTTTTTATCAATTAATTTAGTAAAAATTCATAATACTACCTAAATCGATAGAATAACCACTATAAAATCACTATTTGCTTGAAAAACGGAGACAACAAAGTCTCCAAACCTCGTTGAACGTCATCATACGTTAGTGGAGAATGCAACTATGCATTAAAACAATATTCTCGTATTTTTTGAAATTTTCTCAAAATCTATGTGTTAACCCCTACGAAAATATTGAGTTTTTGGTAAATGTTTTATATACTGAAGCCTATAATCTTTAGTGTTGTTTTAAAATTTCTAACCACATTCTACATTTGTATTAATGTATTTTAAGCTCTTTTCATGGTCTAAGGGACTCGTAATAATTTTTTTATCAATTAATTTAGTAAAACTTCATAATACTCCCTAAATCGATAGAATAACCACAATAAAATCACTATTTGCTTGAAAAACGGAGACAACAAAGGCTCCTAACCTTGTTGAACGTCATCATACGTTAGTGGAGGATGCAACTATGCATTAAAACAATATTCTCGTATTTTTTGAAATTTTCTTAAAATCTACGTGTTAACACCCCTACGAAAATATTGAGTTTTTGGTAAATATTTTATATACTGAAGCCTATAATCTTTAGTGTTGTTTTAAAATTTCTAACCATATTCTATATTTGTATTAATGTATTTTAAGCTATTTTCTTGGTCTAAGGGACTCGTTATAATTTTTTATCAATTAATTTAGTAAAACTTCATAATACTCCTTAAATCGATAGAATAACCACAATAAAATCACTATTTTCTTGAAAAACGGAGACATTAAAGGCTCCAAACCTCTTTGAACGTCATCATACGTTAGTGGAGGATGCAACTATGCGTTAAAACAATATTGTCGTATTTTTTGAAATTTTCTCAAAATCTATGTGTTACCCTACGAAAATATTTTGTTTTTGGTAAATGTTTTATACACTGAAGCCTATAATCTTCAGTGTTGTTTTAAAATTACTAACCACATTCTACATTTTCATTAATGTATTTTAAGCTCTTTTCTTGGTCTAAGGGACTCGTTATTATTTTTGTATCAATTAATTTAGTAAAACATCGTAATACTCCTTAAATCGATTGAATAACCACAATAAAATCACTATTTGCTTGAAAAACGGAGACAACAAAGGCTCCAAACCTCTTTGAACGTCATCATACGTTAGTGGAGGATGCAACTATGTGTTAAAATAATATTGTCGCATTTTTTGAAATTTTCTCAAAATCTATGTGGTAACCCCAACGAAAATTTTGAATTTTTGGTAAATGTTTTATATACTGAAGCCTATAATCTTTAGTATTGTTTTAAAATTTCTAACCACATTCTACATTTGTATTAATGTATTTTAAGCTCTTTTCATGGTCTAAGGGACTCGTTATAATTTTTTATCAATTAATTTAGTAAAATTTCATAATACTCCCTAAATCGATAGAATAACCACAGTAAAATCACTATTTGCTTAAAAAGCGGAGACAACAAAGGCTCCAAACCTCGTTGAACGTCATCATACGTTAGTGGAGGATGCAACTATGTATTAAAACAATATTCTCGTATTTTTTGAAATTTTCTCAAAATCTATATGTTAACCCTACGAAAATATTGAGTTTTTGGTAAATGTTTTATATACTGAAGCCTATAATCTTTAGTGTTGTTTTAAAATTTCTAACCACATTCTACATTTGTATTAATGTATTTTAAGCTCTTTTCTTGGTCTAAGGGACTCGTTAAAATTTTTTATCAATTAATTTAGTAAAAATTCATAATACTCTCTAAATCGATAGAATAACCACTATAAAATCACTATTTGCTTGAAAAATGGAGACAACAAAGGCTCCAAACCTAGTTGAACGTCATCATACATTAGTGGAAGATGCAACTATGCATTAAAACAATATTCTCGTATTTTTTAAATTTTCTCAAAATCTATGTGTTAACAACCCCTACGAAAATATTGAGTTTTTGATAAATGTTTTATATACTGTTGTTTTAAAATTTCTAACCACATTCTACAATTGTATTAATGTATTTTAAGTACTTTTCATGGTCTAAGGGACTCGTTATAATTTTTTTTATCAATTAATTTAGTAAAACTTCATTATACTACCTAAATTGATAGAATAACCACTATAAAATCACTATTTGCTTGAAAAACAGAGACAACAAAGGCTTCAAACCTAATTGAACGTCATCATACGTTAATGGAGGATGCAACTATGCATTAAAACAATATTCTCGTTTTTTTTGAAATTTTCTCCAAATCTTTGTGTTAACCCCTACGAAAATATTGAGTTCTTGGTAAATGTTTTATATACTGAAGCCTATACTTTTTATTGTTATTTTAAAATTTCTAACCACATTCTACATCTGTATTAATGTATTTTAATCTCTTTTCATGGTCTAAGGAACTCGTTATAATTTTTTTATCAATTAATTTAGTAAAACTTCATAATATTCCTTAAATCGATAGAATAACCACAATAAAATCACTCTTTGCATGAAAAACGGAGACAGCAAAGGCTCCAAACCTTGTTGATTGTAATCATACGTTAGTGGAGGATGCAACTATGCATTAAAACAATATTCTCTTATTTTTGAAATTTTCTCAAAATCTATGTATTAACAACCCTTACGAAAATATTGAGTTTTTGGTAAATGTTTTATATACTGAAGCCTATAATCTTTAGTGTTGTTTTAAAATTTATAACCACTTTCCACATTTGTATTAATGTATTTTAAGCTATTTTCATGGTCTAAGGGACTCGTTATAATTTTTTATCAATTAATTTAATAAAATTTCCTAATACTCCCTAAATCGATAGAATAACCACAATAACAATTTGCTTGAAAAACGGAGACAACAAAGGCTCCAAACATCGTTGAAAGTCATCATACGTTAGTGGAGGATGCAACTATGCATTGAAACAATATTCTCGTATTTTTCAAAATTTTCTCAAAATCTATGTGTTAACCCCTAGGAAAATATTGAGTTTTTGGTAAATGTTTTATATACTGAAGCCTATAATCTTTAGTGTTGTTTTAAAATTTCCAACCACATTCTACATTTGTATTAACGTATTTTAAACTATTTTCTTGGTCTAAGGGACTTGTTATAATTTTTTATCAATTAATTTAGTAAAACTTCATAATACTCCCTAAATCGATAGAATAACCACTATAAAATCACTATTTGCTTGAAAAATGGAGACAACAAAGGCTCCAAACCTAGTTGAACGTCATCATACGTTAGTGGAGGATGCAACTATGCATTAAAACAATATTCTCGTATTTTTTGAAATTTTCTCAGAATCTATGTGTTAACCCCTACGAAAATATTGAGTTTTTGGTAAATGTTTTATATACTGAAGCCTATAATCTTTATTGTTATTTTAAAATTTCTAACCACATTCTACATTCGTATTAATGTATTTTAATCTCTTTTCATGGTCTAACGGACTCGTTATAATTTTTTTATCAATTAATTTAGTAAAACTTCATAATACTCTCTAAATCGATAGAATAACCACCATAAAATCACTATTTGCTTGAAAAACGGAGACAACAAAGGCTCAAAACCTTGTTGAACGTCATCATACATTAGTGGAGGATGCAACTATGCATTAAAAAAATGTTCTCGTATTTTTGAAATTTTCTCAAAATCTATGTGTTAACAACCTCTACGAAAATATTGAGTTTTTGGTAAATGTTTTATATACTAAAGCCTATAATCTTTAGTGTTGTTTTAAAATTTCTAACCACATTCTACATTTGTATTAATGTATTTTAAGCTCTTTTCATGGTCTAAGGGACTCGTTATAATTTTTTATCAATTAATTTAGTAAAACTTCATAATAACCCCTAAATTGATAGAATAACCAGTATAAAATCACTATTTACTTGAAAAATGGAGACAACAAAGGCTCCAAACCTCGTTGAACGTCATTATACGTTAGTGGAGGATGCAACTATGCATCAAAACAATATTCTCGTATTTTTTGAAATTTTCTCAAAATCTATGTGTTAACCCCTACGAAAATGCTACATTTTGTTAGTTGTTCTATTCCGGTTTGGTTACCCAGACCACCTCAAGTTTGATAATAGAATGGCCTTTGGACATTCAAAAAAAAAAAAAAAAAAAAAAAAAAAACCCTTACGAAAATATTGAGTTTTTGGTAAATGTTTTATATACTGAAGGCTATAATCTTTAGTGTTGTTTTAAAATTTCTAACCACATTCTACATTTGTATTAATATATTTTAAGCTCTTTTCATGGTCTAAGGGACTCGTTATAATTTTTTATCAATTAATTTAGTAAAACTTCATAATACTCCCTAAATTTATAGAATAACCACTATAAAATCACTATTTGCTTGAAAAACGGAGACAACAAAGGCTCCAAACCTCGTTGAACGTCGTCATACGTTAGTGGAGGATGCAACTATGCATTAAAACAATATTCTCGTATTTTTTGAAATTTTCTCAAAATCTATGTGTTAACCCTACGAAAATATTGAGTTTTTGGTAAATGTTTTATATATAGAAGCCTATAAACTTTAGTGTTGTTGTAAAATTTCTAACCACATTCTACATTTGTATTAATGTATTTTTAGCTCTTTTCATGGCCTAAGAGACTCGTTATAATTTTTTATCAATTAATTTAGTAAAACTTCATAATACTCCCTAAATCGACAGAATAACCACTATAAAATCACTATTTGCTTGAAAAACGGATACAACATAGGCTCCAAAACTCTTTGAACGTCATCATACGTTAGTGGAGGATGCAACTATGTATTAAAATAATATTGTCATATTTTTTGAAATTTTCTCAAAATCTGTGTAATAACAACCCCTACGAAAATATTGAGTTTTTGGTAAATATTTTATATACTGAAGCCTATAAGAAGATTAGTGTTGTTTTAAAATTTCTAACCATATTCTATATTTGTATTAATGTATTTTAAGCTCTTTTCATGGTCTAAGGGACTCGTTATAATTTTTTATCAATTAATTTAGTAAAACTTCATAATTCTCCCTAAATCGATAGAATAACCACTATAAAATCACTATTTGCTTTAAAAACGGAGACAACAAAGGCTCCAAACCTCTTTGAACGTCATCATACGTTAGTGGAGGATTCAACTATGCATTAAAATAATATTGTCGTATTTTTTAAAATTTTCTCAAAATCTATGTGTTAACCCCTACGAAAATATTGAGTTTTTGGTAAATGTTTTATATACTGAAGCCTATAATCTTTAGTGTTGTTTTAAAATTTCTAACCACATTCTACATTTGCATTAATGTATTTAAGCTCTTTTCTTGGTCTATGGGACTCGTTATAATTTTTTATCAATTAATTTAGTAAAACTTCATAATACTCCCTAAATCGGTAGAATAACCACAATAAAATCACTATTTGCTTGAAAAACGGAAACAACAAAGGCTCCAAACCTCTTTGAACGTCATCATACGTTAGTGGAGGATGCAACTATGTGTTAAAACAATATTGTCGTATTTTTGAAATTTTCTCAAAATCTATGTGGTACCCCTACGAAAATATTGAGTTTTTGGTAAATGTTTTATATACTGAAGCCTATAATCTTTAGTGTTGTTTTAAAATTTCTAACCACATTCTACATTTGTATTAATGTATTTTAAGCTCTTTTCATGGACTAAGGGACTCTTTATAATTTTTTATCAATTAATTTAGTAAAATTTCATAATACTCCCTAAATCGATAAAATAACCACAATAAAATCACTATTTGCTTGAAAAACGGAGACAACAAAGGCTTCAAACCTCTTTGAACGTCATTATACGTTAGTGGAGGATGCAACTATGCATTAAAACAATATTGTCGTATTTTTTGAAATTTTCTCAAAATCTATGTGTTAACCACTATATTGAGTTTTTGGTAAATGTTTTATATAGTGAAGCCTATAATCTTTAGTGTTGTTTTAAAATTTCTAACCACAGTCTACATTTGTATTAATGTATTTTAAGCTCTTTTCATGGTCTAAGGGACTCGTTATAATTTTTTATCAATTAATTTAGTAAAACTTCATAATTCTCCCTAAATCGATAGAATAACCACTATGAAATCACTATTTGCTTGAAAAACGGAGACAACAAAGGCTCCAAACATCTTGGAACGTTATCATACGTTAGTGGAGGATGCAACTATGCATTAAAACAATATTTTCGTATTTTTTGAAATTTTCTACAAAATCTATGGATACCACAGTGGTTATCTTGTGCAACTGTTTTGTCAATATAGAAACAACAATCATGAAAAATAAAATACATAACTTTTAGCCTTTTGACGTTCTTTAAGTATTTAACACGGTTTAACGCCCAAAGCATGAGTTTTATGAACTTTAACCCATGGCCGATCTGAAAACTATCATGAAAAACCATTTGAACATTTTACATACCACAGTGGTCATTATCTTGTGCAACTGTTTTGTCAATATAGAAAACCAAATGTCAACTGTTTTAAAAATATTAATCTAGAAAAGTTCATATGAAAGAAGCAAGTAACATAAAATTTTACTAGTCGGGGTGTTACCTTCCAGAAATTTGAAAATGTCTACTAAAATGGGCCTCCCACGAACAACTTGTCAACCACATGCCGGTCCGTGTAGAACAGCATTGACAAATCCGATGCCTTTCATGCCGACTCAACTGACCCGGCCCGTCTAAGAATCTTCTAGTTCATCGCGTGAGATGCACACGCCAATACGCCATGACTCGCCACAACTATTTTTCCTAATCACGACTCAGGGGTGACGACATTTTGCCAAAACAGAGTGGCTGAACAACGGTAAAAAAGGTAAATAAGAGAAGTAATGAAGGGTCATTCCGTCATTTTACGCTTAAGAAAAAAAAGAAAAATATTACTTTCAGATCTGACTTTTCTTTTTTTTTTTTTCTCGCCAGAAGATATTTTTCGACCCCTTCTCCACGTTCTTCTCTCTTTTAAATACACCTGTCTTCTCTCCCATCTCACTCACTCACTCAACCATCCTCACTGTAATTTTCTCTCTCTCGCGTATTTGATTCGTAATGGGTGAGTATCTCTTTGTTGATTTTGTTTGGTTTCTCTAGTCTGTTGATCGTATTCAGATCTGATTGTTTTCGGAATTTTTTTTTTTTGTGTTTGTAGCTGGCGGTAAGATCAAGATCGGAATCAACGGTGAGTCTCTGATTAACTAGGTTTGTTAGATCTATTATATGTAGCTGATCTAGTGAATCTGACGTTTGGTTTGTGTAATCGATAGGATTCGGAAGAATCGGTCGTTTGGTAGCTAGAGTTGTTCTCCAGAGGGACGATGTTGAGCTCGTTGCGGTTAACGATCCCTTCATCACCACTGAGTACATGGTTCGTTTTGTTTCCTTCCTTCCTTCCTTCGACGTCGTTTTGATCCTGGATTGGTTAAATAATATAATTACGATCTGGTTATTTATTGGATTCGATTAGTGGAGCTGATCGTTACGTTTATGCATGTGTGTTCTTAGTGTAGATACGAATGGTTTAATCAATGCGTAGATCCATGAACTGGTTTAGTTGTTTGAATCTTATGTTGATTAGCTGATTATATCGTTTTTTGAGCTGATGATTTTATTAGGAGTCTTTGTAATGTTATTGATTAGGTGCGTAAAAAGTGATTAATCTCTGTGTTTGATTGGTGCAGACCTACATGTTCAAGTACGACAGTGTTCACGGTCAATGGAAACACCATGAGCTCAAGGTCAAGGATGAGAAGACTCTTCTCTTCGGTGAGAAGCCGGTCACCGTCTTCGGCATCAGGTATTATCCTTTTCTTTTTCCTGTGTTTGTGTATTTTCTTTTGAGGATTTCAAACTTACGATTGATTTGTATTTTGTGAAGGAACCCTGAGGATATCCCATGGGCTGAGGCTGGAGCCGACTTCGTTGTTGAGTCTACTGGTGTTTTCACTGACAAGGACAAAGCTGCTGCTCACTTGAAGGTTTGTTTTTTTATCTGCTTTCGATGTTATACACTATCATAGATAGTTTCGTATGCTATAGCTTATTGGTCTTGGAAGAGTTTCAGTTAATTAGTGGGCACAAACTCTGTGCTTATCCATGTATATTAAGCTTATATTATGGGATGTTTCAACTGAATGATTTGGTTATTTTGTTTGTTCAGGGTGGTGCCAAGAAGGTTGTCATCTCTGCCCCTAGCAAGGACGCGCCCATGTTTGTCGTTGGTGTCAACGAGCACGAGTACAAGTCCGACCTTGACATTGTCTCCAACGCTAGTTGCACCACTAACTGCCTTGCTCCCCTTGCCAAGGTAATATATCTCATAGCCTATTAACAGATCTGTTTGATAGTGTTATTTCGAGCTTCGTACCAATCTTAAGTTTCTTCCTGTAGGTTATCAACGACAGGTTCGGCATTGTTGAGGGTCTTATGACCACCGTCCACTCCATCACTGGTAAGTCTTTCAGTCTTCAATAAACCTAATACCATTACTGATTGCCTGTAAGGGGAAACTCTGACACTAATGAGGGTTTGCTTTTATTATATCAGCTACTCAGAAGACTGTTGATGGACCATCAATGAAGGACTGGAGAGGTGGAAGAGCTGCTTCATTCAACATCATTCCCAGCAGCACCGGAGCTGCCAAGGCCGTCGGAAAGGTGCTTCCACAGCTCAACGGAAAGTTGACCGGAATGTCCTTCCGTGTCCCCACCGTTGACGTCTCAGTTGTTGACCTCACGGTTAGACTCGAGAAAGCTGCAACCTACGACGAGATCAAGAAGGCTATCAAGTAAGCTTTTGCTTCCTGTTAAGCTTAATTATCATATCGTGGTAAGATATAAACTAACTGGTTGAATTGTGTTCAATAATGAACAGGGAGGAATCAGAAGGCAAGCTAAAGGGAATCCTTGGCTACACCGAGGATGATGTCGTCTCAACTGACTTCGTTGGTGACAGCAGGTCGAGCATTTTCGATGCCAAGGCTGGAATCGCATTGAGTGACAACTTCGTGAAGCTGGTGTCGTGGTATGACAACGAATGGGGTTACAGTACCCGTGTGGTCGACTTGATCGTCCACATGTCAAAGTGCTAAATCTGAGAAGATGCTCTGGAATGATGTTTTGGAGGAAAAAGTTTGAATTTGTCGTTTTTGAATAAATATTTCTTGGGTTTTAAAACTCTTGTTGGGTTTTTGCTAATCTCTCTCACTTGAACTCTTGAGTCTGTAGCCCCGGTTGTTTTACTGAGAAGCCCTTTACGTTTGGCTTTTGATATATTGAGTATTTGAGTTATGGTTTTATCAAATTTTAATCCCTCTCTTCTTGACGACTATGACCTATGCTTTGTGTTCCTTGTGAGATAAAGGAAAGTTAAGACGTTAGTGAAAGTAGTTCACATCTGATTATGTTGTCCAGCGAATCAGAAGACTTTCGAGCACCAAGGACATGGACAAGATTGAATATAGGCTCTTTCAAGTGGTCGACTCTTAAGTCCGTGAGACATCTCGTTAATCTCTATGAATGCAGTTTCAAAAATGTTTGATAATCTCTTCACAGACAGACCAAGACTTGTAGAGAAGTGTATTCTCAAGCTCTCTGCATCATCAAAAAATTTTAAGATATAAGCAATGCTTTGGATGAAAAGCTGACATTGTGTTCAAGAGCATGAATTTTCAGACAAGGGTTCCGTTTGAGAAGATGTACACATAATATTGATACTCTCTCCAGTTGTTTTTCTCTGGAAGATTCATGAAGCTTCTTCATCACTTCGGCCGACGAGGTGGAGAGAACAGTCACGCATATCTTCCCATCTAACAACTCGTTTTTGCACAGTTTTGGTGCCATTTCTCTGGCTTATATCCCAAGCAACTAGGAATAATATACTTCACACATTCATTCTCTCTCTCTCACAACTAGGAATAATATACTTCACAACTAGAGTATATCGACTGAAGTATATCTACTTTAGCTTATATATTTGATAGGGTGTAATTTATTATATACATACACGCACGCAAATTAATTACAAATTAATCAAAGCTGACTAACTGAATGTTACTTCTTACTAGTTGTAGGCTTGTAGCCATATTACTAAAAAGTTAGGTGTCTCAAGATGTCAAAACTAAACAGTAAATCTTTCCGGCCAGTTCCTTATCATATTATCCAATTGTCTAATGTAAAAAGGTTAATCGCCTTGTGATTTAAAACTTTTTTTTTCTTAAATATACATTTGATCAGTTATATTACATCTTGAGAAAACACATAAATAATTATCAGTGCCGGCTCAATTTTGGATGCATGTGGCTGTGTTTATATAAAAAAAAAAATTCTTACAAATTTAAGAGCCTAAACTTTTTTTTTTGAGGACTATTCGTATGTAATTCTTTTTTAAAAAATTAGAGGCGTATTGCAAATGTTTCACTACACATTCACCAAGGCCGGCTGTGGCAATTGTCTAAACTCAAAAAGTCGTTTATTTAGTCTTATTATACTGTTCGTTTTTGCTATACTCAATACCTCTCAACTAAGGCAGTAACAAATATTATTTACTGATTAGTCTAATTATATAAACCGGATGAAATTGGAACATTCTTGGCTTCGGTTTGCATAGTTCGGTTCGAGTTAAGCTTTTTCCCAGTAACTAATAAAATTCGGCCCATTTAAATGGGACACAAACGTTTCATATCATTTGGGCTTTTAATGGGCCATAGCATCGGTCCATTTAAGTGATTATAACCCCCTTTGTCAAAGCTCTCCGGCTAGGCTAAACGGCCGTCGTCGGTTTTCAGTTTCACGATTTCCTTTCGCTGGTACGAGTTCGAACTTCCGTGTCTTAATCCGACACATACCTGTTCTCACCGTTATTGTCCGAAACCGAGACAACACTTCACAACAAAATCTACTGTTTTTTTTTTTTTAGATTTTCCGAGATGTCTCGTCTCATTCAAAACCGCATTAAAAACACTTTCTCACGCCTCAAGCCTTCCATCGCTCTCTCCTCATCTACCCTCATCAAGAATCTCTCCACGTCTCCAGAGCCATCACCCGAACCACTCGACGAATCCTCGGAGATATGGAACGTCATCATAGGCCGAGCAGGCGGCGACAGAGTCGTCAGCGAAGACGAAGTCTTCCACCGCCTCTCAAACGATCCCTTCTGCAACAGAGTAAACCTCTCAGACACTCTACTCAACAAGCTCCTCCACAGGTTCAGAGACGACTGGAGATCAGCTCTCGGCGTCTTGAAATGGGCCGAGTCTCGCAAAGCCCACCACCACAAGCACTCACCCGAGGCTTACGACTTGGCGGTGGATATACTCGGGAAAGCCAAGAAATGGGATCGTATGAAGGAGTTCGTTCAGAAGATGAGTGAAGATAAAGCCGTGACGTTAAACACTGTGGCCAAGATCATGAGGAGGTTCGCTGGAGCTGGTGAGTGGGAAGAAGCTGTTAACGTGTTTGATAGGTTAAACGAGTTTGGATTAGAGAAGAACACCGAGTCTATGAACTTGCTGTTAGATACTCTCTGTAAGGAGAAGAGAGTCGAGCGAGCTAGATCTGTTTTATTAGAGCTAAAGGCTCACATTAAGCCTGATTCTCATACTTTTAATATCTTTATTAACGGTTGGTGTAAGACCAATAGAGTCGAGGAGGCTCTCTGGACTATCCAAGAGATGAGAGGTTATGGGTTCCGTCCTTGTGTGATTAGCTACACGACGATTATAAAATGTTATTGTTTGCAGTGTGACTTTATTAAAGTGTATGAGATGTTGAGTTTGATGGAAGCTAACGATTCTCCTCCGAACTCTGTTACCTACACGACGATAATGTCTTGTCTTAATTCGCAGAAAGAGTTTGAGGAGTCTTTGAGGGTAGCTGCGAGGATGAAACGGTCTGGTATTGAGGCGGATACTCTTTTCTATAACTGTTTGATTCACACGCTTGCTCGAGCCGGGAGGGTGGAAGAAGCTGAGAGGGTTTTCAGAGAAGAGATGCCTTCCGTTAACACATCTACTTATAACTCGATGATTGCTATGTATTGTCACCACGACGAGGAGGTTAAGGCCGTTGAGCTTCTCAGGGAGATGGAGGGTTTGAAGGTTTGTGAGCCTGATGTTCACACGTATCATCCTTTGCTGAGGTCTTGCTTTAAGAGGGGAGATGTGGTTGAGGTTGGGAGGTTGTTGAAAGAAATGGTGACTAAGCATCATTTGAGCTTGGATGAGTCGACTTATACTTTTTTGATTCAGAGGTTTTGTACAGCTGATATGTGTGAGTGGGCGTATTGTCTATTTGAGGAGATGATTAGCCAAGATATCGCGCCGAGGCATAGGACTTGTTTGTTGCTATTGGAAGAGGTTAGGAAGAAGAATATGCTTGAAGCGGTTGAGAGGATTGAGCATGTGATGAGGACTGTTAAACTTACTGCCCCTGTAAAGTGAGGTTATTATTAGTTACTACAATGCTGAGAAGTGTTCATTGTTCTGTTTTGTTCAACCACATTGTTAGTGTAGATTTCAAGTTCTTTGGTCATGGATAAGACTTGGTGAAATTTGTAACTTAATGGAGTTGAATGATTCAGACACAGTTTAGGCAAGTTTAGTTTGTTGTCTGCTTTGACTGAGATCATTGTAAGACCGTCTCAGGATCCAGAGTTTTGCCAGGACTCATTCACATCAAGAGATTATGGGAGTGGGATCCAATACAATTAAGCATTGAGTTTAGGGACACATAACATGTGCTTGTAGATGCGTCCACACTCCACAGTCACCACACCGACAGAGAGGTAGATCTACAATAACCCAAAGGCCAAGGCAAAAGAAAATATCCATTTTGTTTGGACTTTTTTTCTTCTTACATATATTAAAATAAAGAATGAATAGTCTTCTTCAAACTTATAATGATGGTTAAGCTGGTAACTACAAGTCATAATGCACATTTATTGTATGATTGATTATAGGGCCCTTAAGTTTAAAGCCACCACAAGTGGGCATTTTCTTGTTTTTATCAAAATTTAGAATAGTTTAGGAACTACCACTCACATGTCGTTTAATTGTGCATAAATTAGCAAACCTCAACGTCTGGTTTCAACCAAACTAGCGACGCGCCTAATTAGATGAAACATCATTCCATTATTGTTTCCTTTTTACATAGTTCTTATCCGCTTTCTTACAAAAATTCAACAAAAACATAATAATAGACGATTCTGATAAGTAGTAAAAATGTGAAACGAAAATTCTTGCAGCTGTTTAAAATGCTTTAACGTAATTCTTTTTTCCTCTTCTGGAAAAAATTAACAGCTTTTACAGAATGATTTGGAATATACTGTACTAACTACTAACCTTTTCATGATGGTATAAAAGATAAAACACGTAAGGATATGGTCCACTCACGGGAATGGAATCTAATATATTTTCGATGCCGATCAAAATAAACTTTTTAAATAATTTTTTCTGGTGATTTGATCAAAAAAAAAATAATAATTTTTTCTGGTGAAAGCATACAAAAGTTTCTGTCTTCGCCACAACAACACAGCCCTCAAGGCTTCTCCTTTTTGTAGTCTTCTGCTTCATATCTTTGTGTTCTGTCGTAAAAAGTCTCCATTCATTTCTAACCATTCATATTAACTCTTTGTAATCTACTTCCTCTGTTTTCTTGAAGTTTCCTATACATATGCTCTGTTTTCATTGAACTCCTCCATTGGTTTTGGTTTACAAGAGAACCGGGTTCATTATCTAAACCGGGGCAAGGGACATGCCACCACCGCCGATATTTCCTCTCCGTTGGGAGAGCACAGGAGACCAGTGGTGGTACGCTTCCCCAATCGACTGCGCCGCGGCTAACGGTCTATACGACGTCGTAATCGAGCTGCTTCACCACGACACGAACCTTCTCGTCAAACTCACCTCCCTCCGCCGCATCCGCCGCCTCGAAACCGTCTGGGACGACGACGGAGGAGACGGAGATATCTCCTCCCAGGTGGCGCTGAACCGCTCCCGCGTCGCGAGGAGGCTGTTGGAAGAGTGCGAGATCGGAGGAAACGGAGATAACTCCCTCATCAGAGCTGGATACGGAGGCTGGCTGCTCTACACCGCCGCCTCCGCCGGAGATTTGGGGTTCGTCAAGAAGCTTCTCGAGAGAGATCCGCTTCTCGTGTTCGGGGAAGGAGAGTACGGCGTGACGGATATTCTCTACGCGGCGGCGAGAGGTAGAAACGGCGACGTTTTTCGTCTCGTGCTGGACTTCGCTTTGCTGCCGGCAGATATCGCCGGCGTCGAGGAAACGGACGGCGGGAAACTGACGGAGAGGCAGTTAATAGTAAAGGAAGAGATGGTTAAAAGAGGGGTCCACAGTGCTGCGAGAGGCGGACACGTGGCGATCTTGGAAGAATTCTTACTATCTGGTAAATACGACGCCGTTTCGGGGCTCAGAGATGCTCATGGCTCTACTCTCTTGCACTCTGCTTCTTGCAGAGGTCAGATCAAAGTAAGAACAACAAAATCAAATAATTCTTAAAATTAACGTATTAATTCACATATACATGAATTAAACTTTGGAATATAATGTAGGTGGTGAATTATCTTATAACGAAGTATGATTCGATCATGGAGGTTAAAGACAGCCATGGAAACACAGCTTTACACATAGCTGCTTACAAGGGTCACTTGGCTGTAATGGAGGCTCTTATAACCGAATCTCCACCGTTGATCTCAGCTGTTAACAACGAAGGCGACACGTGCCTACACATGGTGGTGTCTGGTTTCGCAGCGTCCGGGTTTAAGCGGTTAGACAGACAAATGGAGCTTCTGAAGAAGTTAATCTCAGGAGGAGGAAGCTGCTCCGTTGACTTTTCTGAGATTGTCAACGTTAGAAACGCTAACGGAAGAACTGTGGTTCATTTAGCCGTGATGGACGTTCTGAACACCGTTAGACATGACGTCGTTGAGATTCTGCTGAGAGTCCCCGGGGTTGATCTCAACGTTGCTGATGTAGATGGGATGACTCCCGTTGATTTGCTTGAACGCCAAACGCCGAGAACGTTGGTTTCTGATTTATTGATCAAACGGCTTAGATCCGCGGGCGGGAGATCAAACGGCGGTTGTGAGAAGGTTATACCGTTTCGAGAAGAGCGTTACGGATTCTGCGGCAGTCCAGGAACTGCGTTTGAGATATCTGACTCCGAGATTTTTCTGTTCACTGCGGCGAGAACGGATCATCATACCGCTTCAAACGCTGAAATGAGTCCAGACAGAGAGAGTTTAGACGGGATCAGCGAGTGTTCCACCGAAATGACAACGCATTCGAAACGCAAACGCAGTACAGGAGCGCGTCTCAAGCTTCTGTTGCGGTGGGCTAAGAAGGAAGAAACAGAGGAGAATCGACGTTTCTCCGGAGATGATAACAACAACCGTCGTGTGCTGCCTCTCAGAGAGATGTACTCGAGATCAAGGTCGCCGTCTGAGGTTGGAAACAGAGGAAGAGCGTTTCCGATGAGAACAGAGAGCGGTGATCTCCCGAGCTTATCGGTGAGGTTGAAGTTCACGGAAGGGTTAATGAAAGGAGTCGTGGTTCAGGAGTCTCCGAGGTTTGTGTTTTCTCCTCCGGTGGTTTCTGATTACTCTGGAGCTCCGTCGTCGGCTTGTACGTCGCCGTTTCAGACGGTTTCTTCTGAGTTGGAGAGGAAGACACCTGCCGTGAAGAAACAGAGATCTTTTGTGAACAGGTACTTGTGTTTCAGCGGTGCAGGGTTAGCCATTGACGGTTCTTCTGAGATGAGTAATGGCTCTGGTACTCGTCTTGGTCCCAGGAGTTTCAAAAGAGTCATGTCTTTGGTTTCTTAGATACATACTTTCCTTTCTTGTGTCACACGTTACCTAATGCTCATGTATTTCTATAAGTAAAGAACTGAATACAAACATAGTATTGTTTTTAATGTAAAAGCATGGTAAAGGTACTGCCGATGCTTCATGTCAACTTTTACTGCAAGATTGTCTCAAAGTCAGACAGACCAACCTTGTTCTGCTATTGCAGCTCAAAATCCGCTCCCCACCAACTGCATTAGCATCAGACTCTAATATAAAAACACTAGCTTCCTTGACAGCAGCTTTCATAGACAACCTAAACAGCAAGAAAACATGATCCCTCATGTATGTATCCATTATAACACCGTATCTCGTCGAATTCACCAGAATCCATGTCCTCAACTCACTCATTTCAACCGCTTCTGAACCTAGAATCGAACAAAGAACACTGTAAGAATACGAAGTTGGATAATCTCTCCATCCTCCAATCTCATTCTTTATCACACAAACATCAGACGGTAAGAGCCCTAACGATTTCTCCAACACACGGAAGAACCTTCAAACTCGCCGCATTCAACATAAAGAACACTAGGAAGTGTAAAACGTCGCGTTTTACCATCGAGCTCGGAGAAGTTAACAGCGCCAGGGCAATCGTTGTAGAAGAAGTTGTGCAACAGAGATCACCATTCAGCTCTGGCTCACACGGTAAGTCGAGCGTGTTTCGGTAGCTACTGAACGATCCGAGGAGGTGAGTGAGATCGAGAGGCTTCGGGCAACAGAGTGAATGGAGGAAGAGAGCTTCAGGTGGCATGAGGTGATTTGGATCAAAAGGGCAACGAACGAAACCGTCCTTGTGGAGAAGAGAAGAGTGGTCTAGAGATAGATTTTGCGAGAGGGAGTCTAAGGTGCGTTGACATTCTGATAATAGAGACTGTGGAGAGGAGAGTGTGCCGGAGAGCTCGCGAATCGGTGGCGGAGATGGAGGGATTGAGTAAGTGTTGGAATTTTGCGGAGGAGGAGGAGGAGGATGAGCTCGGTGGAAGAAATTTGGATTGGGGTTTTGGTAGGGAGGAAACGACGGCGGTCGATCCATCTGGCGACGGCGAAGCTTACAGGCAAAAGCTGATTTGATAAAGACGAGACGAGACGTTTCCCTATTGCACATTTAGTGTGTCGGATGTTAAGCCTATCTAACTAGGCCCATTTAGTTTTACGTCAGGCCCATTAGTTAAAAAAAAATATCGACTTCTGATCAAATACAATACTCCGAATCGGATCAGATCAGTGGAGAAACATGCATTCTTGTTCCCAAATGAATAGTGCTGTGACATGTCATTTTGACCAATATTTGCTTACAGTAGATGCTTCAAAATACAAACAAACTGATAGTCTCACTGATATGTACATGCTTAATGCCATAGACCAAAGAGGTAAAAGTAAAATCAAAAAGCTTTTCTGGTCTATTTTAAACAAGAATGCCTACCTAGCTCTAATGCACCCAACTCTGTTCTGCTCTCTGTACTCTTCATCCATTGACCCTTCAATCCTTCATCTTCTCCACACCATTTGAAACTTAATCTATGGCTACCATAGCTTTTTTTACTTGATTCTATGGTTCCATCATCTCATTTTTAATTGCTTTCAACATGTAAATGATTAATCTAAACCTTTCTTAATCATATATCAAGCAAAAAAAAAACAAGAATATGGCTTAGAAACGTTTCGGAGACGTCTCCGTCAACTCACCAATCCGTCCCCATTTGAGTCCTCGCCGTCCCTGCATTACTCGAGACGTTGACGTTTAAAGGAGTACACGTGCCGTACCCGCCCCCCGGCTGAATCCGGTACGTGAGACGGCACCAACTCAACGTCCCCGTGCATTCTAACCTCATCATGAACACCAGGGTCTTCCAAGAGTTGTACCGCAAAGTCTTTTACATTCTTACCAGAGATCTTGAACTCAAAATGAAGCTCGCTGAAATTCACATCTGTTTCAGGAAGGTTTAGTGAAATGGAAGATTTCAAGAAATACAGATGCTCCTTGGATCTAAGTGAAATGAAGCTTGCTGTTAGCCGGTATTTGCATGATCCATGTCCAATATCGACGCCATTCTGAACGCACCAGATGTCACATGAAAGCCTCTTGCTACCCATCCATTTATCGTCCTTATCATGCCCAAAAGTATACCCAAAAGGATGCTTGTTTTCTATATAGTGGCCAGGCAGTAAAAGGCAAGCTCTAAATCTGAAGAATAAAGGAAGAGGGCTCTGATCCAAATTGACAGTTAGTAAACCCTCTCTTGCTCGGTGATCAAAGTCTGCAGGCAGTTCTCCACCAGGTAAGAGCGCAAACTTGTAATCCGATTCCTCGATGAGTTCTCTCGCTGCTTCGCTCAGCTTGAAACAATTAGCAAAGCTGAGACGTCTCTCTGGATTGGTAAAGAAGCCATCTATTCTCACCAGCGACTCACAGTTAGATGCATCAAGGAGTGATACGAAATACGGAATGTTGGGCAATGACACAAGATTCTTGCACCCTTTGAGGTTTATACGTAAATCACCACCTGAGACCGTATTGCTCAAGTCCAAGTCCAACTCTTCGATGTTGTCAGGAAAACTATGGAGCACCCGAAAGCTGCGGCAATCTTCCAAGTTCAATTCAAGAAGATGGGACCAAGACCATACGGACGAAGGGACTTCTTCTATAGCAGTATTGCTCAGATCAAGATATCTAATGCTTGTAGATATCTCTGGAAACGTTCTCAATTGTGTACAGGAACTGAGATCAAGTCGAGAGAGAGATTGCAGGTTGACGTTGGTAGGAAGGACCTTTAGCTTCTTGCAGAGAGGCATGCTCAGTTCAGTGAGACGTGAGAGATTCTGAATCGATGGAGGAATTTCTTCTATCCCCGTATGGTGCAACTGTAATACTTCGATGGTGTCAGGAACATCTGGAAACACCTTGAGGTTTCCGGCAATCTCTGTTGAGAGTTTACGAAGACACGAAAAAGCCATGATTGATGAAGGAAATTCTTCCATCGCTGTATCACTAATATCGAATTCTGTAATGTTTCCCGAAACATCAGGAAAGCTTCTCAACTGTGACCCAAAATGGTTCAGCTTTGCGCATCCTGCAATTCCCAGCTTCTTTAACTTCTTGAGGCTCCAAATAGAGGATGGGAGTTGTACCAGAGCCCGGCAATCATTCAACGTCATGAAATTAATGGCATTCCCAATGGAAGAGGGGATCACTATCAACTTGGAGCAACCAGCTAGATGCAATTCCTCCAGACTAGTGGACTTCCCAATGAACGAGATCTTCGACATAGTTGAGCAAAAACAAGCATTCAGTGCCTCAAGATTAGTGACATTAGACAGATCCGGAAGTTCTTTGAGGTAGAAGGAATGAGTCAGGTCCATCAACTTCAGACATGGGAGCGGCTGCTCATATTATAAATTAAGGCAAAAGACAAAACCACGTTAATATATTTGAAATGCAAAGAACTTAATTCAACTGTAACGCACACATAAAACTACTTACAATAGGTCCTTCCCACAGCTTCTCAAGCTTGCTGTGCCTCATCACGAGTTTGACAAGGCACCGCGGTTGAAACTCACGAGGAAAACATGTCAGTGGAAACTGATCCCATTCAAGAAATCTAAGTTTACTAGCTCTAAATTTCAGACCCTGCGGTAAGAGAAGTTTGGTGTTTTCATACACACTCCCTCTACGGAATCTTAAGAACTGGAGCCTAGACATCCCTTTAAAGGCTTGCTCGTCAATAATTAAGTCTTCCCTGACCTCCGATAAGTCAAAATCTATTCCTCGAACAGATTTAGTGCCCTGAGAGTACTTAAATTAGCTAAAACTGATCGAAAAATAGTAGCAAGAAAAGACTGGATACAGTTTATATCAAAACTTACAGCATTTTCCTCGAGTACATCGCAAATGTCCTGAGCATCCACCAAGAACTGACGTTTCCCAGGATCAGAAACCGACTGTTTACGAACAATTTCTTTGGCCAATTTCTCCAGCAAATTATGCACCACCAACCATCTCCGCTCCTGTAAAGATATGAAACATTTATCCACCAACATTTGGAGCCCGTGGTTGACGTTCAAAAGACCGTCCGCAAGACACTCCACCACGTCATTAATGTGCCCACCTTTGAAAAAACATGCTATATGAAGAAACAATTCCTGAACTTCCTCGGATAAAGCATCATAGCTGAACCTTAATACTTTCTCAATCTCCCCATCAAGACTCATCCTTAGGCTAGGCAATGCATGTATCCACTGATCTCTGGACACTCCTCGTAGATATGCGCCAAAAACACGTAGACCCAAAGGAAGATGACCGGCAAGCCGTGTAACTTCTATGGCCATGTCCTCAAACCCAATTGACGGTGAATTTTGACGAAAAGCAGACAAACAGAGAATTTCAAGAGCTTCAGATGTAGATGGAAAACCCACTTGGTAAATATGGTTGATCTCATGTGCTACCAAAAGCTTTTTATCCTTTGTGGTGATGATAATCCTACTTTGAGGACCAAACCAGCAAGTTTTGTCAGTCATGGCTTCTAGCTGCTTTAAGTCATCCACATCATCAAGAACGACAAGCACTTTCTTGTCCTTCAGCCTTGCTTTTGCCACACCCAAATGACCTATTTTAAGATCTTTCTGATTTAAGGTCTCAGACAAAAGTTGTTCTTGTAAATGCAACATGAAGGCGTGCTTGTCTCGATAGTTTTGCTCAAACTTTCCTTTGATACTCTCAATAAAAGCAGCATGTGTAAACTTACTTGAGAACTCTCTAAATAAAGCTCTGGCGATGGTCGTCTTACCAATTCCAGCAGGACCCCAGATACCAACCATCCGGACTTCATCGGATTCAAAGGACAACAATGACTCTATCTCCTTGATATGAGTTCCAATCCCAACCAAGCTGTTGGAATCATTTGATGTTGTGGAATCATTGAACTTGTTCGAAATATCGGTAACAATTGTTTCAATCATGACCACATCATCATCACTTAAAGAAAAAAAAAAGATGAATACCTCTGTTAATTAGTCAGGACATAAATGACACGCACATCAAAAATATATCAACAGGACAAATAAAATTCACATGATAATGCCCCATATATATCTCTGCCCCAGATCTAGACAAACTTAACTCGCAAAAGTATAATTAATGATCCTACCTCACTTACTCGCTATAGTGTTTACCAGATATATATGCAATGAGATGTGTTAAAAAGATTAGGACCAATCAATCAAGTGGAAATAGAAAAGACTTACTAGTTGCTTGTATGGTAACCAGCGATTTGAGCCACAATCTGCAAAGCTTGTCTCCATCTCTCAACTTCATCCGTTGATTTCTCTGCACAAGTTTTATGAAAGACAGCTCCAAAGTCTCCCTTCTGATTTTTCACGTCAGATGGATCCACTTCATAGAAAATCACCTGCACGGTCTGCTTATCTTCTTCCCAACACTTCATGATCTGCACCAACTCGTTCAGACACCAGGCTGATGAAGCGTAGTTCCTCGTGATCAAGACAAGTGCAATTAACGATCCTCTTATAGCTTCAGTGAGCTCGGGACCAATCAACTTGCTCCTCTCTATGTCATTGTCTATGAAGACGTCGATTCCTTTCTCTTTGAACTCCTTCAGTAAGTAGCTGAGAAAGCCTCTACGGACATCTGGCCCGTGGAAGCTAGGAAAGACATGGTGTTTACATTGGCGAGACAAAGCAGAAAGAGCCATCAGACGAGCAGATCTGAAAATGTATTTCAAAAAAAAACAATCAGCGGAATGAAATAAAAAGATTTTAACAACTCGCAATCAAGTCTTTCATTACCATCAGGAAGATTCATGGAATTTTAATAGACTAAGACAATTGGGGAAACAAAGTCAACAAATGGTGACACATTCTATGATGAAAAGGCCAAAAGTTGACGACAAAAGCTGATATCCTAGTCATGTCTAGGCCCTACCATCGTTTGTAAGTTTCTAAGAAGTCAAGAACCTTTATTATTGTGAGACTAGGCCGCTTATTATCTTCACAGACACGCTGACATACATGTAGTTTCAATAAAAATGTCTCTTACACTGGACTGAGAAATATGGGTCGATGAATTGAAACATTAAGTTATTCAAGTTCCATACATCTTAGTTTATATAAGACTATGCAACTTCTTCAATCGATAGATATAAAAGAAAAATACTCTGTTTGCAGGAAAGAAAAGAACAAATTTTCAGAAGTAATAAAATATTGTGGTCACTCTATTTCAAAAAAAGGAGGCAGCAAGGAAAAAGAAACGCAAATTACAAGGAAGCAAAGTCTCCATCACTATCTAATTTCACAGATATGCAGTTTCATGGCAAAGAGAATCAATATCTCAAAACTGTAGTTGCAAAAGTCATGACTGAACAATCTCCCAAGACAGGTAATTTGATTGTTTCACATCCAATTCAAAGGTTCAGAGACAGATACAGTGACACTATTGATGCAACATGATGACACTTTTCATCAAAGCCTCTGAAACAATATACAAATATGGTGTTCTCCAATGATATTCAATTACAAAACTGAGAAATAAAGAATGATATAGAGAAAAACTCAACGAAACAATGTTCCAACGAGAATGATAGAAATAAACACACAGAGCAATAAATTTTTTTTATTTTAAACACAGGCGGAATCTAACGAATACTAACCAGTCGTGTGCCACTCAGAGAGATGTATTCGAGATCAAGGTCGCCGTCTGAAATGGGAAACAGAGGAAGAGCGTTTCCGCTGAGAACAGAGAGCGGCGATCTCCCGAGCTTATCAGTGAGATTGAAGTTCACAGGAATCTCCGAGTTTTGTGTTCTCGCCTCTGGTGGTTTCTGATTACTCTGGAGCTCCGCCGTGTAGCCGTACTTTTCTTTCTTGTATCACACGTGACCTAATGCTCATGTATTTCCATAAAAAAAGAACTGAATACAAACAAAGTATTGTTTTTAATGTAAAAAACATGGTAAAGGATGCAAAAGAGGATACAAAAGAGGATACTGACGATGCTCCTTGTAAACTTTTACTGCAAGATTGTCTCAAAGTCGAGACCAACCTTCTTTTTAACTTCAATCTCTTTCTAATGGATTGTATTTATCTTCAAACGAGTTCTGTTTCCTAGGTTCCCTACTGCGGCGGCCGAGAGGCTAACCAAGACAACACTCGAAACAAAACTGGACACTCATACGTTCTGCTTTTGCAGGTAAAAATCCGCTCCTCAGCCACAACATTAGCATCAGACTCTAACATAAACACAATAGCTTCCTTAACAACAGCTTTCATAGACAACCTAAACAGCAAGAGAACATGATCACTCATGTATGTATCGATTACAACACCGTATCTCGTTGAATTCACCAGAATCCACGCCCTCAACTCACTAATTTCAACCGCTTCTGAACCAAGAATCGAACAAAGAACACTATAGGAATAAGAAATTGGATAATCTCTCCATCCTCCAATCTCACTCTTTATCACACAAACAACGATTTCTCCAACACGGAAGAACCTTCAAGCTCGCTGCATTCCACAGATAGAACCGTAGGAAGTGTAAAACGTCGCGTTTTACCATCGAGATCAGAGAAGTTAACAGCGCCAGGGCAATCATTGTAGAAGAAGTCGGTGACGTCATCTAAGGAGAAACAGAGGTCACCGTCGCCGTTGTTCAGCTCTGTCTCACACGGTAACTCGAGCGTGTTTCTGTAGCTACTAAATGATCCGAGAAGAGGAGTGAGATCGAGAGTGCTTGGGCAACGAAGTGAATGGAGGACGAGAGCTTCCGGTGGCATGAGGTGATTTGGATCAAAAGGGCACCGAACTAATACAAGCAGCATGTGTAAACTTACTAGAAAGCTTTTTATATAAAGCTCTGGCGATGGTCGTCTTACCAATTCCAGAAGGACCCCAGATACCAACCATCCGGACTTCATCCGATTCTAAGGACAACAATGACTCTATCTCCTTGGTATGAGTTCCAATCCCAACCAAGCTGTTGGAATCATTTGATGTTGTAGAATCGTTGAACTTGTTCGAAATATCGGTAACAATTGTTTCAATCATGACTGCATCATCATCACTGAAAGAAAAAGAGATGAATACATTTTTCAAATAGTCAGGAAATAAGTGACACATACATGAAAAATATATCAACAGTAAAATGAAAAAATCACTTGATAATGCCCAATTTCTATCATCTTCCCCAGATCTAAACAAACTTAACTCGAAAAGTATAACTATTGATCCTATCTCACTCCCTCGCTAGAGTTTACCAGATATATATATATACACTGAGATGTATTAGAAAGGTTAAGACTAATCAATCGAGTGGAAATCGAAAGGACTTACAAGTTACTTGTATGGTAACCAGCGATTTGAGTCACAATCTGCAAAGCTTGTCTCCATCTCTCAACTTCCTCCGTTGATTTTTCTGCACAAGTTTTCTGAAAGACAGCTCCGAAATCTCCCTTCTGCTTTTTCACGTCAGATGGATCCACTTCATAGAAAATCACCTCCACCGTCTGCTTATCTTCCTCCCTACACTTCATGATCTCCACCAACTCGTTCAGACACCATGTTGATGAAGCGTAGTTCCTCGAGATCAAGAGAATTGCAATTAACGATCCTCTTATAGCTTCTGTAAGCTTGGGACCAATCAACTTGCTCCTCTCTAAGTCATTGTCTATGAAGACGTCGATTCCTTTCTCTTTGAACTCCTTCAGCAAGCAGCTGAGAAAGCCTCTACGGACATCTTTCCCGTGGAAGCTCGGAAAGACATGGTGTTTACAATGGCGAGGCAAAGCAGAAAGAGCCATCAGACGAGCAGAGATGAAATATGTCTTTCAGAAAAACCAATCTGCGATATGGAAAAAAAAATGATTTTTATGGACACAAATGTATTATCAGCGTAGTAACCCACTTATAGAAGTAAAGTATGAGAACTCCATCAAAGTCTTTAATTACCATCAGGAAGATTCATGGAAGGTGCTGTAGACTAAGACAACTGGGAACACAAAGTCTATAAATGATGTCCCAGTCAGGTTTAGGATCAACCATCGTTTGTAAGTTTCTAAGAAGTCAAGAACTGTTATTATCTTGAGACTGGGCTATTTTACTTATCTTTACAGACTCACATACATGTAGTTTCAATTAGAATGTCTTTAAGACAACAAAACAACTTCACTGGATAATAAAAGAAAAAGCTATGCTTGCAAAAAAGACAAAAATTTAAGAAGTAATAACAACCCGAAATCCATATTGTCGTTAATCTATAACAAGAAGGAAGCAGAAAGGAAAAAGACAAGAAAATTCCACGGAAGCAAGTAATCAAATCAGAAGTCTCCATTAATCAATTAAAGTCATATGACTGAACAATCTCCGAAGATGCTAGTTTGATTTTTTCTTCAAGAGAGAGATAGGAACTTAGAGGAGGACATGTGACTAACCAAATCAACATTTACAGCAATCCGATCAGTTCTAGTCAATGGCAATACATACAAGTTTTCTCAAACTAAATTCACACTACACAAATCTGTTATTCTCCCCAATGATATTCAATTGCCAAAAAAAGGATACAAAGAAAAAAATCTACGAAAGAGTGTTGCAGTAAGACCAAAAAGTACGAAAATTTGAAAGAAACAAACTCAATTATAGTTTTTAGTATTAACCTGATTTGATAAGCGTTGTCTGGGAAGACAATCATGATCAATAAAAGATCGGTAGCTACTAGCTGTCATAACACCCAAG
This sequence comes from Brassica napus, assembly GCF_020379485.1. NCBI lineage: Eukaryota > Viridiplantae > Streptophyta > Magnoliopsida > Brassicales > Brassicaceae > Brassica > Brassica napus. Next base: position 55,195,232 of record NC_063448.1, on the reverse strand, counting down.
CTCAGCTACCCTAAAGAGTTATCTGTCCAACACATAAGAACCTTCAAACTCGCTGCATTCAACAGAGAGAACACTAGGAAGTGTAAAACGTCTCGTTTTACTTACCATTGAGCTCAGATAAGTTAACAACGCCAGGGCAATCGTTGTAGAAGAAGTTGTTCCCGAAGTCTGTGACGTCATCTAAGGAGAGACAGAGGTTACCGTCGCCGTTATTCAGCTACGGTAAGTCGAGTGTGTTTCGGTAACTACTAAATGATCCGAGAAGAGGAGTGAGATCGAGAGGCTTCCGGTGGCATGAGGTGATTTGGATCAAACGAAACCGTCCTTGTGGAGAAGAGAAGAGTGGTCTAGAGATAGATTTTGCGAGAGGGAGTCTAAGGTGCGTTGACATTCTGAGATTAGACACTGTAGAGAGGAGAGTGTGCCGGAGAGCTCGCGAATCGGTGGCGGAGACGGAGGTATGAAGTAAGTGTTTTGGGAGATTGCAGAGGAGGAGGTCGGAGGAAGAAATTGGGATTAGAGTTTAGAGGAGGAGCTCGGTGGAAGAAATTGGGATTAGGGTTTTAGTAGTGAGGATACGACGGCGGTCGATCCATCCGGCAACGGCGAAGTTCACAGGCGAAAGGAGATTTTGAAAGAAATTGTTATGAACCGTTGCTGAGACGAGACTTTCCCTCGTACGAATTTAATGTTTCGGATTCAAGCCCATTTAGTCAGACCCATTAATCATTTCGTGAGGCCCATTGTCTTAGGAAATGCTTTTATTTTTAAAACCCACGTAGGTAATGTAGTTTTAGATTGAGAGAATTCGTGGGATATTCATAAGAGGCGACAAAATGTACAATATAGTCATGTTATATTACATATCTAGTGAAGTGACAGATTTCGTCTAAAATTGACGAATATAGTCCTGCAAACGCATGCGCGTGTGGAAGCCGACGAAAGGTAATAGCCACGTGCTTAATTTTGCTGTACTAAACCTATACATAAAATAGTCTGTCACTTCTATCACTTAACATCAAACTTAATTATTTAAAGCACTGTAATTTTTTGCCCGGTTTGAATGTAAGCTGCAAATTGCAAGCATTAGAAGTATCAGTAACAAGTGCAGCGGAGCTACGAATAACGGGGTAGCAGTTACAACAACAGATAATTCTCCATCTCTGAATAAACGTCAAAAATAAACTATACTATCGACAATGTAGTAAGGGTACATTGCCAAACAAACTGGTGTCCTCTAATTTTGTTTAGGTTCCACTTTTCTATGCGAGGGTGAATAAGTTTCCACGTATTGAGTGTTTGGTATGAGAGATATTGCACCATAGGGAATCTACGAAAGATATGTATTTTCAAAGACAAGAAAATAAACAAAAGCTTGGGTGTTGCATGACAAAGAAATGCATAAGGTTGGGTACAAAAAGGTTATCCCACTGATGGAAACTAGAAAAGCTTCATGTAGGGGGAATTAGAAAAGTATTTGAACTATAAGACGGTGCTTGTCTGAGGAATCCGCACCGGCAGGCCATGGAGCTTTGGAAACGGATGCACTTGACGTCGCAGATGCCAGGCAGATACAACCTCTTACCATAACATGGGGCATCAATGGTTGTTAGAACATGGAATTTCCAGATCCGGCAAGCAATCATCCAGCATTATTGCACGGTTGATGCATACATAACATGTACAACATAATAAGTAAGAACGTGGTTCCATTAAACCAAACATATATGACGGAATGGTGGTGTATGAGAAAATGCGAACAATAGACTATATTATACTCAATGTAGTATGGTCACATTATCAAACACACAAATGACTTCCAATACAATATGTTTATATTCTTCTATGTGTTGTTGCATAAGTTCCAAAGTGGTGTCGTGTAGTTGTTGTGAGAAAAGGGAAGTGGATCCAATATGGAAATGGATGGCGAAAAATGCTTTAGGAGACCCGAGAATAAACAAATGGTTAACTATACTAGATTACAAACATTATAGTATTGTAGTTGTTGTGGCGTATACATGCATTTAACATTTTCCAGACAATAATGTGCTTAGGCGTTTGTGGAAAAATACAAAACAATCAAATGTAAAAAACTATATTAATATAGCGGTATATTAAACTAATAGGATGGACCATACATAACTTCTAAATTAATTCACAAATTGAGCTGTCCGCTGCAGTAAAAAAAGGGATATTAGTCGCAAAACTTAGTAAAACCGATAAGAAAGGCATGAGTTGAGAAAGCACAACATAGGGGTTCCATCCAATAGATCATTACGAGTATTGGTCGGGGTTGAAGTTGAGAAGGCTACACATGTGAGTGAGGCACACTGGTTCAATCATTGTGTGGCATTACATTCCAGTGGCACAACGTTGCAATTACTCTGCAAAATGTAAATCATATATGTCAACCACTTGAATAAACTGTATGCCCAATAACAGAACACATTGATAACTAATCTTAATATACCAATTACACAAAATAAACCGTAGTCTATACTATTTCAATTAGGCTTATGGTATAGACGTTATTCTACTAAATAAATTGTGCAACATATCTGAAAATATGATAAAATACTAGTAACATATAGTACTAATAGTTTTCATAATATACTATAGACAGAGCATGCACAACAAACTTCACAATCCTGCAACCAACTATTTCAACTAACATTTTCCATTTAGTAGACACAACATGCATAATACGACACAATCACGCACGCAGATTATACTAAGCATGTCTACTATATCCAATACTATAGTAAAAAAGACGCATCCATAGCTATACAAGTGACAACTAACATTTTATATTTATTATAGACAAAGCATTCACACCATTCAACACAATAATGGAAGCACAATGTATATAGATCACACTATTTTAAATTATTTTGGGTAATTATACTACGAACATCTCTCATATAATATAGTCCTATCATCACACGACATAACTGTCTCCTCAACCCCTAACCGAGAACTTTCTGTTGGAAAGAAAACACTGAAACTGACTGAATCTGAAAAAATAAAAATGTTACCAATTTAATTTTTGTCAATACATGACAAGATCGGTTCGAAACTTAGACTATATGAAATCAAACCAAATTTACCTTGATTCATTGGCTTTGGAAAAATCGCGCTGGCGTGAAATTGAAAGAACCATTGGAACCTAACTTTCAATATCCTACTTATGCCGCACGACTGAATATTTCATCGTTGGTTTCAACTTTTCGGTTTTTGAACTCAAATTTTTACGCACTTTCTTCGAATCCCTCTTCTTCGTCGCTAGCAAAAATTTGAAAAGTAAAAACAATTTTTTCAATTTCCAGAATGAAGAGAAGAAGCACGCATTCACGTTTACACGCACAGAAAATGAGTATTTTAAACACTTTCCATAGCGATATATAATACATCATAACCAAAATGGTGTTATGGGTATAAACTTAATTCCTTTTTTCTTATGTATATGCGATTCAATTTCTCTTTTAAGATTCTTATAAATGTGCTAAAACAATCCTCAGAACTAAAACTGACTATGATAATTAGATCTTAGCATCCCAATATTGTTAGTTAGTTAAATATTTTTATTTTAAAAATTCTTGAGGAAATCAAACGTAATGAACCGTCAAGCTTCTAATCATAAAACAGTAACGTATTAAGACTAATACTTCAAAGATGGCAGTGTTATTGGATGTACAACCTTATATCATGTACAACAAACACACTCTCAAGAAATATGACTTCATATAAAGATCAGTGCAGTCATCCTACATTCTTCTTAACAGTGCTATAATATGTCTGTTTAACCAATATTAAAAGTAGATGCCTCAAAAAAAATAAAAACAAACAACTTATAGATCACACATTCCACAGACAAAATCATTAATCCCAGTTTCAGGAACATTCCCTCTTGATTAGAGACAGACCATCTCACTGATATGTACTGAAAATGCCCTCTGAATCACATGGTTGTGTCTGGTTTTCTAGTCAGAGAGCAATCAGTACGCCAAACCAGCTCACTGATATGTACAGTACTGCTAATGCCATACATAGAACAAAAGCCTATTTTGTAAACGACAATACCTATACGCAAAGATAAGATACACGGCCACAATACCTATTCTGCCCTCTCTACTCTTTCATCCATGTCGCACGGAAACCTGATTTGGTTAATCACAAACATTGTCAGAATCCAAATTAATATTAGTCACTGCATGAGAAAACAATGAAGCTCAAAATCGTGTGGGATTGTTGAAACCGTGCTGTTATCCCAATTCTTATCGTTAAATCAATAAGTTGCTTCTTTCAAGAAAGCTTACCTCTTAAATAGGTTCTTCTTCACATTGTTCCAGCGTGTAAGTTTCTCTATCTTGATGTCAGCAGTTTCATTGTACTCAGCTTCGTTGTGAGTATCTTCACAGCATCCTTGGTCATCATGAACATCAGGGTCTTCCAAGATTTGTACAGCAAAGTCTTTTACATCCCAGTATTTACTAGTGGTCTTGAACTCAAAATTAAGCTCGCTGAAATTCACACCTGTTTTAGGAAGGTTTAGTGAAATGGAAGATTTCAAGAAATACAGATGCTCCTTGGATCCCAGTATTGCGGGCAGCTTGTACTTGCATGATCCACGTCCAATATCGACGCCATTCTGAACGCACCGGATGTCGCACATCAATTTATTGTCCTCATCCTCCTCACTGGCATCCTCGTCCTCCTCATCCTCACTTTCATCCTCGTCCTCATCCTCCTCACTTTCATCCTCGTCCTCATCATATTGTCTATGAAGCAGCAAAAGACAAGCTTTAAATCTGAAGAATAAAGGAAGAGGGCTCGGATACAAATTGACAGTTAGTAAACCCTCTCTTGCTCGGTGATCAAAGTCTGCAGGCAGTTCTCCACCAGGTAAGAGCGCAAACTTGTAATCCGATTCCTCGATGAGTTCTCTCGCTGCTTCGCTCAGCTTGAAACAATTAGCAAAGCTGAGACATCTTTCTGGATTGGTAAAGAAGCCATCTATACTCTCCAGCGACTCACAGTTAGATGCATCAAGGGTTGAGACGAAATGCGGAATGTGGGGCAATGAACCAAGATTCTTGCACCCTTTGAGGTTTATACCTAATGTTTGAACACTGTCCAGACCCTCACCTTGGAAATCTGTTCCCGTATTGCTCAAGTCCAAGTCCAACTCTTCGATGTTGTCAGGAAAACTATGGAACACCAGAAGGCTGTTGCAATCTTCCAAGATCAATTCAAGAAGACTGGACCAAGACCATATGGATGAAGGGACTTCTTCTATAGCAGTATTGCTCAGATTAAGAAATCTAAAGCTTGTAGATATCTCTGGAAACGTTCTCAATTGTGTGCAGGAACTGAGATCAAGTGAATGGAGAGATTGCAGGTTGACGTTGGTTGGAAGGACCTTTAACTTCTTGCAGCTAAGCATGCTCAGTTCAGTGAGACGTGAGAGATTCTGAATCGAGGGAGGAATTTCTTCTATTCCCGCATTGTGCAAATGTATCACTTCGATGGTGTCAGGAACATCTGGAAACACCTTGAAGCTTTCCGCAGTTATTGTTGAGAGCTTACGAAGACACGAAAAAGCCATGATTGATGAAGGGAATTCTTCTATCGCTGTATTACTCATATCGAATTCTGTAATGTTTCCGGAAAAATCAGGAAAGCTTCTCAACTGTGACCCCAAATGGTTTAGCTTTGAGCATCCAAAAATTAACAGTTTCTTTAACTTCTTGAGGCTCCAAATAGAGGATGGGAGTTCAACCAGACCCTGGCATATCCCGACATTCAATATCTCGAGATTAATGGCATTCCCGATGGAAGAAGGGATCACAATCAACTCGAAGCAACAAGCGAGATTCAACTCCTCGAGACTAGTGGACTTCCCAATGGAGGAGATCTCCGACAGACTTGAGCAATAACAAGCATTCAGTGTCTTAAGATTAGTGACATTAGACAGATCCGGAAGTTCTTTGAGGTAGCTGGAACTAGACAGCTCCATCAGCTTCAGACATGGGAGCGGCTGCGCATATTATAAATTAAGGCAGAAGACAAGACTGCGTTTATAAAATGAAATGCAAAGAACTTTAATTCAATGGTAAAGCACGCATAAAACTACTTACAATAGGTCCTTCCCACAGCTTTTCAAGCTTGCTGTGCTTCATCATAAGTTTGACAAGGCGCCGTGGTTGAAACTCACGAGGAAAACATGTAAGCGGAAACTGATCCCATTCAAGAAATCTAAGTTTACTAGCTCTAAACTTCAGACCCTGGGGTAAGAGAAGTTTGGTGTTTTCATACAAACCCCGTTTCCGGAATCTTAAGAACTGGAGCCTAGACATCCCTTCAAAGGCTCGCTCGTCAATGATTAAGTTTCCCCTGACTTCCGATAAGTCAAAATCTATTCCTCTAATAGTTTCAGTGCCCTGAATGAACTTAAATTAGCTACAAATGATCGAAAAAAATAGTAACAAAAAAAGACTGGATACAGTTTATCTCAAAACTTACAGCATTTTCCTCGAGTACATCACAAATGTCCTGAGCATCCACCAAGAACTGACGTTTCCCAGGATTATCAGACTGTTTACGGACAATATCTTTAGCCAATTGCTCAAGCAAATTATGCACCGCCAACCGTCCCCATTTGCGTAAAGATATGAAACATTTATCGAACAACACATGGAGCCCGTGGTTGACGTTCAAACGACTCTCCGCAAGACACTCCACCACGTCAGTAATCCATTCACCTTTGAGAAAACATGCTATATGAAGAAACAATTCTTGATCTTCCTTGCATAAAGCATCATAGCTGAACCTTAATACTTTCTCAATATCCCCATCAAGACTCGTCCTAAGTCGAGGCAATGCATGTATCCACTGATCTTTGGACATTCCTCGCAGATAAGCGCCAAAAACACGTAGACCCAAAGGAAGACGGCCGGCGAGCCGTGTAACTTCTATGGCCATGTCCTCAAACCCTAATGAAGGTGAATTTTGACGAAAAGCAGACAGACAGAGAATTTCAAGAGCTTCAGATGTAGATGGAAAACCCACTTGGTAAATATGGTTGATCTCATGTGCTACCAAAAGCTTTTTATCCTTTGTCGTGATGATAATCCTACTTTGAGGCCCAAACCAGCAAGTTTTGTCAGTCATAGCTTCTAGCTGCTTTAAGTCATCCACATCATCAAGAACGACAAGCACCTTCTTGTTCTTCAGCCTTGCCTTTGCCACACCCAGATGACCTATTTTTAGATCTTTCTGATTTAAAGTCTTAGACAAAAGTTGTTCTTGTAAATGCAACATGAAGGCGTGCTCGTCTCGATAGTTTAGCTCAAACTTTCCTTTGATACTCTCAATAAAAGCAGCATGTGTAAACTTACTAGAGAGCTGTCTATATAAAGCTCTGGCGATGGTCGTCTTACCAATTCCAGCAGGGCCCCAGATACCAACCATCCGAACTTCAGCTGATTCTAAGGACAACAATGACTCTATCTCTCCGATATGAATATCAATCCCAACCAAGCTGTTGGAATCATTTGATGTTGTATAATCATTGAGCTTGTTCGAAACATCAATAACAATTCTTTCAATCATGGCTGCATCATCATCACTAAAAGAGAAAGAGATGAATACATCTGTCAAATAGTCAGAAAATAAATGACAAGTAAATCAAAAATATATCAACAGAACAATGAAAATTTTACATGATAATGCCCAATTTCTTCCCCAGATCTAAACAAACTTAACTCATAAACTATAATTAATGATCCTATCTCACTCCCTCGCTATAGTGTTTACCAGATATATACACTCAGATGTGTAAAAGAGATTAGGACCAGTCATTCAAGTGGAAAGCGAAAGGACTTACAAGTTACTTGTATGGTAACCAGCGAGTTGAGCCACAATCTGCAAAGCTTTCCTCCATCTCTCAATTTCCTCCGTTGTCTTCTCTGCACAAGTTTTCTCAAAGACAGCTCCGAAGTCTCCCTTCTGCTTTTTCACGTCAGATGGATCCACTTCATAGAAAATCACCTCCACCGTCTGCTTATCTTCATCCCTGCACTTCATGATCTCCGCCAACTCGTTCAGACACCATGTTGATGAAGCGTAGTTCTTCGAGATCAAGACAACTGCAATTAACGATCCTCTTATAGCTTCTGTGAGCTCGGGACCAATCAACTTGCTCCTCTCTATGTCATTGTCTATGAAGACGTCGATTCCTTTCTCCCTGAACTCCTTCAGTAAGTAGCTGAGAAAGCCTCTACGGACATCTGGCCCGTGGAAGCTAGGAAAGACATGGTGTTCACAAAGGCGAGGCAAAGCAGAAAGAGCCATCAGACGAGCAGATCTGAAAATGTCTTTCAGAAAAACCAATCTGCGAAATGAAAAAAAAGGATTGGCATGGACACAAATGTATTATCAGCGTAGTAAGAAGGAAAGCATGAGATGTCCAACCAAGTCTTTAATTACCAATCAGGAAGATTCCTGGAAGGAGCTGTAGACTAAGACAAGTGGGGACACAAAGTCCATAAATGATGACTTTACCGTAGGATGAGAAAGCCACAAACTTTAACTGAAAAAGTTGATGTCCCCAGTCAAGTCTAGGCTCCACCATCGTTTGTAAGTTTCTAAGAAGCCAAGAACCTTTATTATCTTGAGACTGGGCCACTTCTTATCTTCACAGACACACATCCAATGTAGAGTTTCAATATAATTTGTCATTTAACACTCAGTTGAGAAAGAAGCAGCTAGGAAAAAAAAAGAAAAGTAGGCAAGTAATCAAATCAAAGTCTCCATCAAAATCTAATTCCACAGATTAATTATGCAGTTTCATGGCAAAGAGATCAATACCTCATAATACACATCTTCATCGTGTAAAATGAACCTCGTTATGCGTTGTAAACAGCAACCCGGTGGAGTTTCATACTGATGATGCGATTTTTTCTCATCTATAAAACATGAATCTACAAAAAAAAAAAATCAAATCGGTCAGTTTTTTGAGATTCAGATCATTTGAAGAATAAAAATCACACAACACTCGATCGGAGGCTAACGAATACTCACCAGTCACCACTGTGGTTCGCAGGGATCCTTTCCGCGGCCACGATTTGGAGGATTCCGATATTGTCGACGACATGACGGCAGCGGATCGATGGCCGGAGATGGTATCGACGTGAGAAGGAGGTGTTTACGGAGATTTTGAATTTAGATTTAATTTTGGGTGTTTTGTAAATTTGCTAATAAAGTAAGGGCATTTTGACATTTTTGCGTATTCCGGAAGCTGAAACTAAAGACGAATGCTTGTTGGATCCAAAACGTGAAGTGTGATGGGCCTTGGGCCTGCTTTAGTTAAGTCTTCTATTATTACTGCTAAACCTATTTACAAGGTATATTGTACCAGAGAGTCAGAGACACTAATGTATTTGCTTATGGAACAGATCAATCAAACAATAGTGTGATGGATCCTTGTTGGATCTAAAAATGTGATGTATGATGGGCCAATTGGGCCTGCTTTAGTTAATTCTTCTATTTATTACTGCTAAACCAAATTACAGTGTACATGTAAATCGTATTTGCTTATGGAACGGATCAATCAAACAATGTTGTTTCTCTATTTCTCATCGTCTAGAAGAAACAGGCTATCAGATACTGAAATTGCTTTCAAATTCTTTCGTGTAATCAAATTTTCAAAAGTTGGAGAAGGCGAAATCATCTTATAAAGATAACAATCACCCGGTTATACCGTTCCATATACATTTTATCATTCTAAAGAGACCTGATAATACTACTTTAGCATTCAAGTTTCAACAAGTTTCAGTACTTTTTTTTTTTCATTTCAAAAAACCATGAAGCTTATGTTCCATGAATAAAAACTCTACAACACAAACAAAAAAACATGATGAACAAAACAAAATTGGTTGAATTCTTCCAACATTTCTAAACAAAATCATCATTAAACTCGAAAAACACATAGCTTAATTGAGTAGCGTGACAAAATGCAACTACTTGTCAGACACTATAGCAGAGTGATTCGATGTCCAAAAGTAAATATCATCAACCTAAGTTTCACTCTTACGCAGACCATTTCACCAATACCCAATCATTTAAGCGACCAATCAATTAACAAAAATAAAATAGTAATCGGAGTAAAGACATTAAACGAGCAGACATTGTAAAAAAAACAAAAGTTCTTTGGCAAATTAACCATTATCCAATAACAATTGAAAAAAAAAACGCAAATGAGAGTCTAACGTCTCATTTTGAGCAATGAACAAACCAGATTTTGATTAACGGTAACTCTTCTGGAAACGAGAACGAGCACCACGCCCACCAAACTTCTTCGGCTCGCACCTCCTCGGATCCGCAACAAGCAAAGTCCTATCGTACCTTATCAAGATATCCTTGACCTCCTTCTTCGACTGCTCGTCAACGTACTTCTGGTAGAAAGCAACTAACGCCTTGGCGATGCTCTGACGAATCGCGTAGACCTGTGAAGTGTGACCACCACCGTTAACACGGATCCTCATGTCGACGCCAGCGAAACGGTGCTTCCCTAGGAGAAGCACCGGCTCGAAGATCTTGAACCGGAGGATCTCTGGCTGGAAGAGCTCGATCGGGGAACCGTTGAGCTTGATCATACCGCACCCGGGCTTGCAGTGGGTGACGGCGACGGCCGTCTTCTTCCTCCCGAAGCATTGCACGGATTGTTTAGCTGGTTTCGTCGCCATGGCTAGGGTTTATGATTCGGTGGTCACTTGCAGCAGCCGAAGTGATAGATGAGAAGAAGAGAAAACCCTAATGAAAGGTCTCCGTAACAAGCGTTAAGCTTTTTATACAAGGGAGATGTGATAATGGGCTCTAGACTGATTTTCTAGGCCCATTTAATCTAAGGTAACTATGGGCTAATTATATGATTTAGGGCCTAGGTAAGATAAACCGGGTGGCTTTCAGCTTCATTCAGCTGGGTTACTTAAACCGGGTGGTGGCTATGCAGCAAATTCAATACCGTTAGAGATTGCACTTAAGTTTGGAGTTGAAGCTAAGTTATGTCCGAGATTTATCACATTGACAGGACAACATATATTATACAATGATACAACAGACAGATTTCATTGTATATAATAAAATGAGTTTTGGACCTCTGATGTTTTATCAATCTTTCTGCTACTAATTAATACTCTTCGGTTTCTTTTTAATTTACTAGTAGTGCGTTCTAATCTATCGAATATACTAACATTCCTTGTTAACCTCTAAGGCTACAAGGCTTAAACCAATCTTAATAACATTCGACGCTCGCATATTTGTGCTTAAATGCTGTTTAGTTGCCATTTTTCAACAACAATTATTAGCTACCACTCGAATTAATGTAGCGAATATATCACAAATAATATAGAGAAATTGAAAAATATGTATGGCATTATTAGACAAATGCTTTTATCTGTTCATTGTTACATTTTCACGAAACTATATATAATATATACAATATATTTAAAATATGTTCTTGAAGCCTGTTATATTATACTAGTATTTGGTTTATTTTAGTAAGAACAAAAAATGGATAAATATATAGTCGCGCGTCATTATCCTTCGTCTTTTAGCTGCTCGATGAGCAAGTAGATATTCTCAAATGTTATGGGCTTGGCCAAGCAGTGGTCAGCTCCAGCTTCCATAAATACACTATTCTCGTCCTCATGTGACGTCAGTCCCACGATCATTGACGTCACCCCTAGGTCTTAGCTCCTTGGTTGCCTAACAAGTGAGAAAAAAACGACTCTATCATACTAGTGAATGATCAAGCCGGCCATTAAAGTTTCTTTTCAATATAATTGGTTAAAACTACTTCGTAAATTAATAGATTAGTATGTGCTTTGGTTCATAATGTTCTTGATTCAATGGTCGAAACTTGGAAGGATGAAACTTAACTGAACTATTTGCACAACATTATACGTGTTTAACGTGTTAACACTGGGAGTTTGAACTGACTTTCAAATTCCATATACATATTTTAACAAATGTTTAAAAATTGCTAGACATTAATTAAGCATTTTTAAAGAATTATTTTTTGTATGAGTTATAAACGCCAATTAGATTTTAGACCATTTAAAAAAATATATTATAACTGATTTATCGTCTAGACGAGTGCATAGACGTCCGCTTATACCAAATTTGAGAACATTGATTTTGACTGCGTCAATTCATTTGAATTTGGTTATTGTTGGTCGGTTAGTTAAGTAAAATTGACTATGACGCGGTACGTACCGAAGCTCCATCCATCACAGGCATTTCATTATCCATGAGGATAAGGTTGAATGTTTGGCCATCGCGGTAGAGGTTCACTGCCTCCTCACCATTTTCCGCCATGTAAGGAAATGCTCCACGCATTTGGATGAATCCCATGTACAGTGAACGGCACGATCGATCATCATCAACGACCAAAACGCATAGTTTCTTAAATGTCTTCTTCACGACTTGTCCTGCCGGTACTTCTTCTTCTTCCTCCTTTGATTTACTACTGCAACAACACTTCACAACAATAACCGACAAAATTAATAAAAGCTGGTCATGTTTGTCTTGAATATATGCTATATATTGTATCGAATTATATAGAAACGGTATAAACAAGAGCATGCGTGTGTTTTTTTTTTTGAGAGAGAGAACAAGAGTATGTGTGTTTCGTGAGTGTTATATCATGCACGCATGATTTTTGTGTGTGCTTTATATATATACGTATTAAATATACATGATTCAATCAACCAGACAGCAACGTCCCTAGACTCTTGCGTTAAACTGATGATGGACAATATAGACAATATATAATCAAGATGCACAGGAAGAAGACCGAGAAAATATGTACATATATACTTTAACCGAAGAAATTTCGCCAGGACATAATACACACTTACATCGTTTGACTAGTATATAATTGTTTAATCAACTGTACTTACAAACATTTGAAGATATGTTACGTGCCAAATCTCTGTGCTATATAGTTAAGTAAATAATATATATACGAGAGAAGTATATAAAAGTCATGAACATAATATTTATACATACAGTGGAAAATAATTAATTCATCTAGATTATAATCTATATTCTATTTTTCCCTTTTATCTATGAGGAAAATAATCTAAAAATTATTATCAACTATTTAAGGGATAAATCCTCCAAGCGTGATATCTTTTATTTGACATTTCATATATTATCAAACAATTATTAATATATATATAATGTAAAATAAATATTAAGATATATATATATATATATATATATATATATATTGACCAAATGATACATATATCTACTGTTATTGTAATTTTCATTGTTGATACTAGTAATCTATACAATACTAAAAGTAACATATCCTCAACTGTGGTTGTGCCACGTAGGCAAAAGTATTCAAAAAACCGAATGGACTTTTCTTTGTTTTTAATTTGTTTATCTGTAAGGTCTATTAGGCCCAGTTCGTTTTCGTGATTTACCCTAATTTCTCGTGCTACCTCTTACCGTCTCTGTTCTTCCTTCTTCTTCGACGAGAGTGGAGAAATCGGCGATTGGATTTCTCAACGGAAATCGTTTCATCGCCACCACCCCATTAATCCATCTCTGCACCATGAATTCTTCTTTAATGGGTTCGTTTTGCCTTCATGTATCTCCTCCTATTTATATCGGGTCATTTCCGAAAGGATTCAATACTCTCAAAAATCTCAAGAACGATGAATTCCAACAGCAAGACCTCTGTTTCCGGCGATCTTACCTCCGCGAAGTTGGTCAACTCCGCCGGTGAGCCTGTGAACCGTTCCTCTGAAACCGCCGATTCCTCTGTCGTAGCTAGGCCAAAAAGAGGCATAACTGGTGACTCCTCCGCCAACGCTGTCGCCGGAGAAGCTAGGTACAAGAAACGCCAAGGAAAGGCCGTTGTCTCCTCTGACAAGTCCGATGCAGTTTTGTCCTTCAGGGATGTGGGACTCGGACCACACGAAGATGCTGCTCATCGACGAGCAGGTCTGATTCGCAGTATATTTGTTTGATTTATCTATTGTGGTTTGTCGAATGATTGACAGTAACTAAGGTTGTTCCGCTGTTATGAACATGGTATTGTGATTCAGGGGTTTATTCCGCCAGGGAGGATTGACACCTATCTGCCACACTTGGTTGCTGGTTCCATATACAGACTCACCAACTTCTACGGGTCTAAGAGCAAGATTGTGTACCGTGTTGTTGAGCCAAATGTGACCGTGACTTTCTTTTGGAACTCCGTCCTCTCTGTTTCAGCGGACAGTACGGTTGGGTTTCCTGAGGATCGGATCCGATTCTATGGGCACAAGGAATTTGATGAGGCCTGAGACCGTAAAGGAGACCTTTATGGTTCTTAATCCATATAATTGTGTAAACAGATTGGTTTTGATTATGTTATGATGAAATATTGCTTGGTTGTGTCTGATCTTTGCAATTTTGGCTGTTAGTCTAGAGAGTATTAAACGTTTTAAGGCTGGTTGATCTTGACCCGAGAAAATATGTATCTTCAGTTTGGTTTTCAACGTTTTAAGGCTGTAATATTGCGTTGGCTTGGATGATCTCATGTTTCTATCTCATGTCTTTCACTGTCACCAAGGTACTGCACCCTGAGGCTCTGGACCCTGAAGGCATCTTGGATGGCAACTTGGATGAGGAAGCTGAAGATGGAAAGGGAAATCTGCTGATGAGAAAGTGAAGAAGAGTTCTGATGTTGTTGAGTCAGCAGAAGTCTAACGGGACAATTGTGGCTGAAATTTCTTATCTCTGTTTTTTGGTTTTATTAAAGACTATGCATTGTTACTTTCCTTTCTAGACTCTGTTTTTGCGGATTAGAACCATTTCGGTATTACTATCTATTGGTTCACTTATCTTTTTTTTTTAAATCTACATTGTTTTGGTAGTATTTATGTGTTTCAAATCTTTTAGTTCTTAAGAATGAAGTTAAGTTTGATACGAGTAGTGGCATGTTATCAAGTTGCTGAAGGACAAACCCATGTGTTTTGTTTTAATTTTAATGTTATTCATTTACGATTTTCACAGTCTATGGTTCTTTGATCTATGTGAATGGACACAGGCTCTTTAGGGATCTGGGAAAAGGTCATTTGCCTTTTGCATATGTAGTATGTTTTATGTTTTGTTGACTTATGTAGTGGGTATGAGAGAATCTGTTTGTAGTAAGTTCAAGGAGAGATAGGTGTACGTGGTGCTGACTAGAGTTTCCGGGGGTTTTTCGGAATAAATCAAAACTCTCACAATCTAATCAATGCACATGATCTTTAATTTAATACAAAATAAGTTTCAAATCTCAAAATCACGAAAAATCTTGATCTGAGAAGGAAAGAAGTATTATTCATTGTGCCAGCATTTACACTCTTTCTCTATACCTCTTCCAAGTAAACCCAAATCTGCTAAATACGCATATTCCTCACGCATAAGCGCAAGAAACGTAGTACACCTTCTTCTCGGTTTTCAACTCCAGAAACTGTGAAAGCTTAATCACAATGGCCACGCCACCCCCTGACCAACCAGTGGAATCTGCAGGTATATACTTTGGTGTCTATTAGATTCATTTTTATCATTGTATTGGTAGATCATATTCAAAACAACTCACAGTTTGATCTATATTAGTGCTACTACTCATTCAGCATAGGTATTTTTATACTCATTCTATAAAGCAATAGTTATTTTTATACAATAATTATGTTCCCTTGCACATAAAAAAAATCAGTAATCGGAATGACCTCATGTAGCCATAGTTTATAAGTTACGTTCATTATATCGTCGCTTTGGTGCCTATTCTTTGTTATAAATCTTGCAAGCCCCCCACCCCCACGCCCCCTGCCTAAGCCTAGATATAAAATGATAAAATCATATGATGATTAATTATTTTCTGAGAAAGACAAAATAACAAAAATTATATTTTAAATAGAAATATAAATGATAAAATCAAAACTAAAGTATAAAGAAAAAAAAATCATTTATAAAAAATTAAAATATCACTTTTTAAAATAATAATGTTTATATACAGTTAGTGTTCTTTTTTCGTAACTGGAGATGATGCCACATGACCTAAAATCTCGAAAACCACATTAAAGTAAAGCTTTTCTTCAAATTTATTGGTATGCAATACCGTGTGATTTAGACGGCAAAACAGGCCATCATTTTGATTGGTTTCCCTCTCATTTTGAAGAAGTAATTCAGATGGCGAAACATGCAACCACATGCAATCCTTATAATCTTCTCAGACTATGGTTAATTAATTTATTCACTTTTCTTACAATAATTTCAGGACCAGTAATGTAGAAAGTGAAATAAATTATATCTTCATATTACTGCACAAGTGACCTATCATTGTTTACATGTGCTGTGCATATATGATCTGAATATGATCTGAATAGTAGAAAGTGAAATAAATTATATCTTCATTTTACCGCACAAGTGACCTATCTTCCTCTGAGTTTCTTTATACGCCGCTTACCGTGTTCAACTACGGCTTTTGTTCTGTCACAAGGAGTCCTATGTCGTTAAGGTTTTTGATTCTTGAATATTCTCTTCACCAAGTTTATATAGTGAGCTGATTCATTCTTCATTTTCTCTGTAACATCAGATGCAGTTTATGATTATTTTTTTTAAGGCAGAGCATCCGTCTACTTTCTACCTCACGTATTATAATTTGAAAATTTTCTCTGGCGAGATGGATCGTTACGAGCTAATGGTGAAGTTCCAAAGTGATCTGAAGATTATATGTGATTGCCTTGATGCTTGGTCCTCATTTTGTTATTTTCTCTAGCAGGAAATATATGTTGAGAAACTTCATCAAAGGGACTATTCTAATCTTAAATTAATTTATTTCCATTTTTACACTTAGGAATATAATTTGCTGCTTGAATATAATTTGATACTTGATATCATCGGTGTTAGCTATTTTAGATGAGAATCTCAACCTCTCATTAAACCCCTTTTATGCATAAGTCATCAACTATACGTCGAATAAGGCTTACAAGAAGAGCATGCAACACTTTTCCTTTTTGGTTTCTCATCTAAAACTCTTAACTTCACTTTAATACTTTTTTGGTTTCTCATCTAATATCATCATTTTATTGGCATGCTCCCTCCAGAGTTGCAGGCGTAAGTGTATGGTTCACATGTTTCTTTTGATGAGACTGAAAGGTTTGTGGAAATTACTAAAAAAAATACTTCTTACCTGGCAAATGGACAAGATGTATCATGACACCGTAAATGTGGGTTCTAATCTTAAGCTATAGAGGTGAAGTGAGTAGTGTGTGTGTTGTATTAACATGCTAGACTTGATCAATTGAGTAGCTTCAAATTGCTTTTTCTTGCAGAGTGCATACTCTGTATGGAGCTCGAGATTAAAGAAATCATGGAATCCAGTCCGAGAAAGGATATATAGTGCTCTCTAAAGACGATAAAGAAGTCGGGACTAACTAAGAGGGAGGGCGGTAAGAAGATTTTGTCTTAAGATTAGTCTAAAGTGATTCCCTGATCAGATCATTGTCACGTGAATGATTATAGGTTCATACAAGTGTATGCAGTCTTAAATATCAAGTTTTGGTAATGGTTTGTCTAAAAAAATTGTTCTTTAATTTGGTTTGGCTTGGACAATGATACTACTTTTACATTTGGATCAATTTTTTATACAATTTTATTTCTATTATAAAACTTTTCAATCTCATAAGAACCCAAAGATTCTAAAATGAAAACAAGGTTTAAATCAGTTGTAAATCTTACACATTTTTATACAGAACAAAAACTTAACACAATGTATTTAAATCATAACCAGTTTTGTTAGTTTTCACTCATCTTACTTCTCATTCTATATATGATTTTAATTTGGTTAGATACAAGATAGTGAATAAATACAAACAAATTTTAGAATTTCTATCAATTTAATAGTTTAAAGTCGATTGTAATATATATATACATGGTCTATGTTCATAAATGTAATTTCTTTTTAAGTTAACAAAAAATTATACGAATATCCCGGGCGTAGCCCGGGAAAACCCCTAGTCTATATTTAAAATTCATTTCTACTAGTCCTACTTTAAAAGTTTAATTTCTTGACATTCCCTCCCAAAAAAACAATGACCTCGTTACTGCATATATTATACTAGCTTTTCTACAGCACACAACCTCAGTCATTTTTTATCTGAAATTAAAATCTCACAAGATAAATGTTCGGACGATCTAATCGACGATCTAAAGTATGTAAAGGAAACAGTAGGCCTACTCAACAGTTAGAGCATGTTTATCCGGCATTTTTAGCGGGGTTCTTAGTGTGTGGGTCCTCACAAAATCTTTAAGGATCAGTTACAAAAACTACTAATTAAGAATCGATTTTAGTGAGTTTCTTACACTGTTCGCGGACCTCACTGACTCGTGGCGGTCCGCGATTGATTTGCTTTTTAATTTTTTTTTTTCTTTTAAAGAAAAAAAAACGTAAAGATTTTTTAGGGATAATCATGGTCTCAGATCCTATGTTTTTCGGTTCAAGCTCTCGAGCATTCAAGCATTGCCGAATCAAACCAATACGCCCTAAAAGTAATATAAAATATTGGTTAGCCTAAATATAGCAATTATGAACTTTCCTGAGATATATTAGATGCTTTGAAAAGTGAATTCATATTACATTAAACACAAAACAAGTTAACAACTCAAAAAGGTAGAATATAATCCCACTTTAGACACTGACACATAACCTAAGCTTTTTAGATTTCGACTCACGAGTTTTAGCTGCAAAAGGATACAAGTAAACTTTAGAGAACAGAGAGAAAAGAAAAGAATCTGTAAATTCATTCTACTGTTTTTAAAAAGCTAGAATTGTCAAATGCAAAAAAAGAGAGAGTAGATTTATTCGAATTTTAGTTATCTGATTGATATCCGAACAGCCGTGAAAATAATTATTACAAATACAATTGAACGTCTACCATCCAATGCGTAATCAAATCTAGCTAAGATGATATAAGCCGCTGAAATCAGAATTTACTCGTTTCTGCATAAACTTATCAATTTTAAAGTAAGATATGCTGTGTCTTCTTTATGACATATAATGTTGGAGAAAATAATATTAAGTACAGCGGATAACAAAAAGTATTATATCTAATAACGTTTATGTGTCTTGTATATGTAATTAGGACTGAGGGATATGAAATTTATAGGTCATTTATCAATTTAAATATAAAAACAAAATAAAATCTAAAAGTTAAGCACTTCTGGAAAATAATATAAAGGAAACATAAATGTACAAACCAGCTAGATTCGCGAGATATCATTTTCTAAAACATAAGCCAGTCACTAATATATATTTTTTTCTCTCACTAATATATAGTTCAATTAACGTTATAATTATATATTCAACTAACATCAGCTACACTACATACATCATCTTAGATATCATAGTTATTTAAATTAAACTGGATCAGTTATATATATATATAGATATATATGTATTCAGTTAATGGTCGAAGTATCTATTTATTTAGTAAAATGAAAATTGTATATTTACTTTTTTTTTCTGGTAGAGGAAACCCTTATTTAAATATTTTATAAGCTTAAAGCAACAACTTACATGATTATATATCACGGACGATAAAGAACCCTAAATTCTAAAACACACACATGCAAGTATCTATGCATACATACACACTTAGACGTTATTATGTGTGTTTCCATAATATAAAATATATATCCATCAAGCATCCATGAGTTGGTTAATGAGAGGGATGATCTTGTCCTTGGTTAACGGTTTTGCCAAGCAATGGTTAAGTCCAGCTTCCATGAAAGCCCTGCGCTCCTCTTCATTGTCAGCCAGTGAAGTCACCCCAACAATCATTGACTTCACTTCCATTTCTCTTAGCTTCTTAGTTGTCTAAATAAAACCAACAAATTAAAGAACATAAGCAAGTGACAAGTATATTAACCATGAGGTTAATTAAATAATATGTTTATTTCCAAAAACTAAGATTGTTAATTAATTGTACCGAAACACCATCCCTCTCGGGCATTTCTTTATCCATTAGGATAAGGTCAAAAGATGAGCCGCCGTCACGGTGGATGATTACTGCCTCCTCACCGTTATTCGCTGTCTGTGAAATACCCCCAATCGCTTTGATGATCTTCTCATGAATTATAAGGTTTAGTGGATCATCATCGACGATCAACACGTTTAGTTTCTTCTTTATTTTCTCGATATCTCCCATGGATTTTGTTGCCATCTTCGATTCTGTCTTAGAACAATCTTCACACAAAAGAAGCTAATTAAATAAATGAAACATGCAGTGTGGAAATTAACTTACAAGTGTTCGCATGCATGTGATTATCATTTGAACAAAAAAGAAAATTATAATTATCTTCTTGCATGCATGGTTCCGTGTTTGTATATAATTGTTTGTATATGCATACGTATTACATATGTAATCTAAAAAAGGTTAGAAGTGGCTTACAATTTGGATTCTAAAGAAGATTGTGAATTGTGTTCTAGGAACTTAGACATTGATCGAAATTTATAGTTGGAAAAGGTGCAAAAGCATATTTTCACGTCACTAAGAAAAGCATCTTTTACAGAATTTTGCTGGAATGTAATCTGCATTTTTGCAACTGAGTTGTTTTAACAAACTAATATGAGAACAATAAAATCAAAATGGGGAACAAATATTAAGAATACTTAAGAAATCACATGTGAAAATATCTTTAATTAATTTATCTAGATCATAACCAGATTCTATATTTGTTATTTGTACGTATTAATTCTTTCTTATTGTTAATAAAGAAACTAATATAAGAATTTTATTTAAAACTTTTCGGCATAAGAATTGTAATAAAGGTTATATACTTTTCATTATTTAGTTTGTTGGGTTAAAGGTCTTGCTGAACGGTGAACAAGATCTTTATCAAATCTATGCTAAGATATAAAAGTAAAGATTCTCATGGATCGTTGAAGGTATGCTTAAGCAGATTAAGCATAGAACTTAATGCGTCAACATCAGTGTTCCTAAGCTGAGTCGGTAATGGCTTCTTAGAGCATTAATTAACCCGTACTCTTAATTTGAGGTTCTTAACTCATGATTTTACTCTTTTTTTTTGTTTTTACACTTTTCGGCTAAAAGCTGGCTTTTATATCTTTTATTTAAGAGACGATTCTTAACTTTTCTTAGTTAAATTTTAAGAGACGGTTCTTAACTTTTCTTAATTAAAAGCTAAAAAACGGTTCTTAACTTTTCTTAGTTAAAAGCTAAAAAATGGTTCTTAGGCAACCCCACTTTAAAAATCCGGGTTAATCATGGCCGAGTTAATCATGGCCGTAGGACTAATATTTTGCTATTAATTTCTTATGAAACTTTTTGTACGTACAATCGTGGAAAATAAAAAATAAAAATATAGGAATTATTTTATTATGAAAATTGTCTTGTACAATCGTGGAAGATAATCCATGCTTGAGATATTTAAAAAATTTATGCTTCATATTATTAGTTGTCTATTATTTCAACATTTTTAAACAAGTCTACACTTGTTTTTTTTGTGAATGCTTGCATATTTTGAAGGTATTTTTAGCCAAAAATAAAAGTTTGAAAATAATCGATGAGATATGGTATTCAATATATTTGTTTTGTTTTATGTAATGCAAAGCTGGACTTCTGCTCACGTTTTACACGAAATCTACGAAGCCAATACTTTTTTTTTTGCTAAATTTTGGCCGGGTCCTCAGGTCACTTTTTTCAATATTTGGCTTCGTAGATTCCGTCTTGACCAAAACCCGATCGAATCAGAGATTATATTCAGTGCCGTGTCTACAACTTTGGGGGTTAAGGCTAATTTTCAAAAACATGGTTTTTCACAAAAAAAAAAAGTTTATACAAGTTAATGAAATTGTAAATACACTAAAGATGTCTATTAAAAATGAATCTACTAAGAAGAACCAAACTTAAATGTAAAGAACATAATATATGAACAATCGAGCTCTCTCCTTTCTCAAAAAAAAAAAAAAAAAACAATCGAGCTCTCTATAAATATATGTATACACTCATGAACTACTAATGTGTCTTCAAAACATGGGGCCCTAAATATTGATTAAAATGTGGGGGCCTGAGGCTGTTGCCTTTTTTGCAAAGGGGTAAGCACGGCTCTGATTATATTATATAGTTTATCTGTATGTGTCAACTCTAACCCGTGTTGTGCCTTGAAAACAATCGCTCCATTGTGATATATACAGTGTAATAGAGATTACAATTGATATATGTCAGTGGAATTTTATTCTCTGCTGTGGCAACAATAGCTCCAAGATCCCGACCAAGTTCCATTCGGCGTACTCTTATTTGCATTCATTTTCTATTATTGTTTTTTCCTACCAATGATTCGTGGAAGAGAAATATGTTTATGAATAATGTGAATTCTTTTTTTTTTAAATATTATTTTCTCCAGTGTTCGGCAATTTATTTATTATTGAAGTAGGATATAAGTCAAATAAGTTTTACAAGTGTTGCATTCTATATGTTTTATAAGACAATAATGTGTGTATTGGTTTCTATAAGAGAAAAAGATTTAAAACAACGTGGCATATGTTTTAAGTATTCTCAAAGCAAATTTATCAGATTGTGATGAATGTTTAAATGAGTATAATAATACATGGATATTAATTAAATAAATAAAAGTAAGCATTTACAAAAATCACGGTAAAAGTTACCATTACAATTTGGATAAATGCAGATTAGCACGATAGTTCTGTTCCTAATAATTCATAAGATATCCCAAATTACTCATTAGAAGAATATAGGAATAGGATGGCAGCCTCAGTTGCAAAAAAAAAAAGTATGTAGGATGGAGAGACTCACTAGATAAATAAAATCAACCTATTTGTAGAAATAACAATCCATAACCAGAAGCCCATTGGGTCCAGTACGAACAAGGTCTATATTACAAATGTATTTGCATACAAGTTTGTTATCCTCTATATATCAAAAGACCATTAAACCTTTGAACTATAACACGTGTCATTATGAGAATCAATTTTAAAATTCTTAGAAAAATAAATTGGTCCACCTAAACATATAATATGTTTTTCATTAAACTAATCATATAATTAATTATTAATATAAAAATATTATTTATTATTTCCTTAAATAGAACAAACATAATTACCTAATCTCATAAAAATATATGTGATAATTAATGATTTTAAATAATAAAGATTTGATAAAACTTTATACATCATCTATCATTTTTATTTTATATTAATATTATTAAAATAAATTAGACAATCAAATTAACCAATTAATAAAAAAAAGTGATTTTTCTATATATGTTATATTTTGAATTTTTAAAAACGAATATAAATTAATAAACTTTTAAAAAATCTTACTTTGAAAATTTGTGATCAATAATTTAATTTTTATATATAAAAAGATACAAACGTTCATAAAATTATATGAGT
Source organism: Brassica napus (assembly GCF_020379485.1). Classification (NCBI taxonomy): domain Eukaryota; kingdom Viridiplantae; phylum Streptophyta; class Magnoliopsida; order Brassicales; family Brassicaceae; genus Brassica; species Brassica napus. The sequence continues at coordinate 55,171,753 of NC_063448.1, read as the reverse complement.
AAGATGTTTTATTTAATAAATATTAGATTAAATATATATATATATATATATATATATATATATATATATATATATATATATATCTCCTATATATATTAAATGAGAAACATTACAACATTTGAACCATGACACACGTCATCACGAGAATCAGTTTCAAAATCTTTAGAAAAATAAGCTGGTCTGTCTAAACATATAGTATATTTTTCATTAACCTAAACATATAATTAATTATTAATATAAAAATATTCTTCATTATTTCCTTAAATCGAACATACGGAATTACCTAATCTAATCAAAATATATTTGATAATTAATAATTTTAAATAATAAATATTTGATAATAATTTATACATCATCTATCATTTTGTTATATTATTATTATTTAAATAAATTAGACAATTAATTAACCAAATAAATAAAAAATTAATTTTTATATATATGTTATATTTTGAATTTTTAAAAACGAATATAATTTAATAAACTTTAAAAAAATCTCACTTTTAAAAGTTGTGATCAATGGTTTAATTTTTATTGATAACAAGATAGAAATATTCATAAAATTATAACAAGATATATATGTTTATTTATATTAATATCGTTTAAATTAAATTATATATTATACAAAATGTATAAATATTTAAATTTCAAAAGTTTTATTGAACAAATACTAAGAATTTAATATTTAAGTTTCAAATTTTTCATTAAATTTGTAAAAATGATTACAAATTAGTAAAAAATATTAAAAGTTTCATATTGAAAATTCTTTTACCAAAGTTTCAATTTTTTGTTATAAAAATACAAATGAACATAAAACCATGTGAATAAAAAAAATTATTTAATAAATAGTCATATTAATAAAATAGTATCTATATACAACATTCATTTCGCGCAACGCGCAGATCTTAATCTAGTTGTTATGAAAGGGACGAGATAATTGATTAGGTGGTCCATCAAAATTCAAATAAATTTCAATAGTGAAAGAATATAAAAATATATTTTATAATATAGTGGACATAAAAAGTTCACCCACTTCACCACCTAGAAATCAATTCCTTTATTATTATTCACATTTCAGTGTCTGCAAAATGCCTCAATAAATTCGTTTAGAACATGATTAATGTAGAGTTTTTAGGGTGGAGTTCTTATTTAAGAACCGGTTCTTAGCTTTTTTTTAACTAAAAGTTAAGAGACGGTTTCATATATTCCGCTAAGAGCAACATTAACCCTAAGAACCCAATTGGGTATCTTAATAACTTTTTAGTAATTAATGGTTGTTAAGAAATTGTAGTTAAGATACTCTTAGTTTTTTAGGTGCAATGGTAGGTTTTTAATTTTGGGGTTCTTAAAGAAAAAAATTAATTAAACAAAATTTAATTAAACATAAAATTTATTTATTAAATAAAACATATTAAAAGATAAAATTTTAAACATAGATTTAAAAAAAAAACATTAAAACAAAGATTATTAAAATAAACGAGAATAATTTAAAAGAAACATTTGAGCTCAGTTGTTGTCTTCATCACGTCCAAATTTACGCCATAGATGTTCAACCAAATCAGCTTTCAGTTGTTGATGCATTTGTCTATCACTAATTCTTGTTCGAACACCCATCATATTGGCGATATTTGTCAATATCTGTAGAATATGTTAGATCCACATGTGAACTTCCGTTGTCTTCCACTTGTTGGAACTCTAAAACATCATATTGCGTGTATCCATCTCGTTCGTCTTCTACTATCATATTATGAAGTATGATACATGCTCTATCTTCTCAATTTTGACTTTATCCCAAAAAAATGCTGGATTTTTAACGATGGAAAAGCGAGCTTGTAAGACTTCAAAAGCACGCTCGACATCTTTTCGGACAGCTTCTTGATGTTGAGCAAATAAAACTGCTTTCGGCCCTTGTGGTACTGAAATAGATTGGATAAAAGTTGCCCATTTCGGATAAAAACCATCGGTGAGATAGTAAGCCAAATGATACTCTCTTCCATTTACAGAATAAGTGACTCGTGGAGCTTGACCATTTATTATATCATCAAAAACAAGTGAACGATCAAGAACATTGATATCATTTAATGTACCAGGAGGTCTAAAAAACGCATGTCATATCCATAGATCATACGAAGCAACCGCCTCTAAAACGATTGTGGGTTTTTCCGAACCACGTGAATATTGACATTTCCATGCGGTAGGACAATTCTTCCACTCCCAATGCATACAGTCGATGCTTCCTATCATCCCGGAAAATCCACGTTGCTCTCTAATAGCAAGTAGACGTTGAAGATCAGCCGGTGTTGGTCTTCTTAGGTACTTGTCGCCGAATAAATATATTATTCCGTCCACAAAATTTTCCAAACATCACCGAGTAGTAGTTTCACCGAGCCGGAGGTATTCGTCAACCGTATCAGCCGCAGTACCATATGCCAAGACACGGATAGCTGTTGTACACTTTTGAAGTGTAGAGAGGCCAAGCCTACAAAGAGCATCTGGTCGTTGTTGAAAGAATTGAACTTCATTGTAGAGTCGATCAACAATACGCATGAACAATGGATTGTTCATTCTAAACCGTCTGCGGAATAGATTATCAGGGTATGTTGGGGTTTCACTAAAATAATCATTCCACAAACGTAGATGGCCAGCTTCCCGATTTCTTTCGAGATAGGCTCATTTCTTCCTTCTTCTCCTTCCTTCTTCTTGATTACCATAATCAATGGTAAAAATCTCGAAAGCTTGCTCAAAATATTGATCGAAATATTAATCAAAGTTTTCATCATCTGATCCCTCAGGAGGGTAATGAGAAGCAGATGCCATATATTCGATCAATATGTAGAAATTGTTTTTGATAATTTTGTGTTTACAATGTAGAGAAGGAGAGAGGAGAAGTTGATTTACTTGATCACGAAAAATAGAAGTGAAGAGAAGTTGTTTGCTCAGGGAAGAGAGGAGAGAGGAAAAGATGAATAGTTTGCCAATTATTTGGTGAATACAAACTATAAATAGAGAATGAAATGAGAGAAGATGACTTGTGCTCAGATTGCGACAACTAGAATCACATTTACAAGAATCACATGTTTGGTAATAACCTCTCGTGACACTAGAGTCACATGACAACATCACAACACTACAAGCTTGACATGTCTGGTTTAAACTCCCGTGACACTAGAATCACACGACAACATCATAAGACTACAAGCTTACCACTTGGTAATAACCACCTGTGACACTACAAAACAGAAGACAGCTGATTGACATGTTTGGTAATAGCTCCCGTGACACTACAAAACATAACTCCTGTGACACATGAAAACAGAAGATCACAAGAGACTGAACTTCCTCCACTGAGACTTCATGACACTGAGCTTCTCCGTGAGTACACTGCTACACTCTTCTGCACCTGGGAAACCAAGAGAAGAACATGAGACAGAGATAGCTATAACAAGTATTTATATGATTACTAACTAGCCTCTTTATATCAACCAATCACCAAGACAAGAAGATGAGACAGCGAACAGAAGAACAAGCATTTGTATAATTAATAGTCACAGTCACATTACATCCATAAGAAGAACATGAAAACAGAGCACTGAAACTAAAACATGAGAACAAGACACTGAAACTAAAAACATCACCACAAGACACATAAACTAAAAATTAGAACAAGAACTTAGAACATCGAATTTCCTTCTTAGCCTAGAGCTAATTTGAGAGCAACTCAGTAACCAGCTTCTTCTTCAAAGCCTCTTCATAGTCAAGAAGCGGTTCTGTCTTTGCAAGTAATGAGTCAAGTAGCTTCATCTTTGATAACTTCTCCTTCATATCCAAATCATGCATCTTAATGTTCCACATACTTTGATACTCAGACAGTGACTTCCCGTGGGTTGAGTGAAAAACATAGGGACTTGTGAGGAAATAATGTCTTGCACATAACCAAAGACGGTGTGTTGCTGACTTTGAAGAAGGTCAACAAAGTTTGATGTCGGATTATATGGATTGTAATCCATATCCGAATGTGTCAGGAGAGGAAGAAAAGAAGAGAGAAAGAAAAGAACTCGGTTTTTGACAAAAGGAAGAGAAGAAGAATGTGTTTTTGATATAGTTAATACAAGAAGAATGTGTTTTATAGAAGAGAAGAATGAAAGGAGCATTGATCAAGGCGTTCATAACACTCAACCAATTGGAGTTGACATCTAGCTAACTATTTATTACTTATCTTAACTTCAATCTAACACTAACCAATTCATTAATTACTGAGGCTTCAATTCACACCAGAACCACATTCAATTCATTTCACAATCTAGACTAATTCAGACCAGAACCACATTCAAATCAATTCACAACCCAAACGACATCACACAAGAATCACAATCTATTCACATAAGAATCAATACACACAAGTAACCAAAACATTAACTACTGAGCTTCAATTCACACAAGAACTTCCATCTATTCATTCCAGGACACAATCTAATTCAATACACACAAGAATCACAATCTATGTAATATCAGAACATAATCACAATCTATTAATTTCATAACACAATCCAATCACAATCACATTTCAACACTTTCAATCTATCTAACAGATCAAAGATAAACGGATTACCTGTTTTGCAATTGGAACTTGTCGCTAGGTGTAGTCCTCTGCTTAGACCTTCCAAGCATGTCTCCTGATCCCTACATCTCAACGCACAAAGAAAAAACACAATCGAAATTAATCATCAGACAAAAACAAACACATGACACAAAATCATGAGACATAGCTTTACCTTTCGATTCGACCAATCATCAACACTCGCCGTTTTGATTCCGCCGAGGAGAGCCACGGAGAGAGACGTCTGTGCTTTTCTTCGTCGACGAGCCGTCGAGGAGAGCCACCGCGAGATCAAAAGCGCAGAGGCAGAGTCGTCGAGGAGAGCCACCGCGAGATCAAAAGCGCCTAGGCGGAGTCCTCGAGGAGCCGTCGAGGAGAGCTAGAGAGACGCGGAGCCGTCGAGGAGAGCCACCGAGAGATCAAAACCACACATGCAGAGTCGTCGATGAGTCGTCGAGGATCGCCACCGAGATATCAAAAGCGGAGAGGCGAAGTCGTCGAGGAGAGATGGAGAGACGAACAGTCCACCAACGGAGACGCCGAGGAGAGCCATCGATCGAAACACATGCAGAGTCGCCGAGGAAAGCTCGAGAGACAAAGCGTCGTGGAAGAGAGGGAGAGAGACGAGACGCCGAGTGAGTTTTTCTCGAGAAAGAACGAGAAGAACACGCAAAGGACACGTGTCCCACAAGACCCGGCTCTTTATGGCCCCTAATAAGACGCGCTTCTTCACATTAATGTTAATTTTTTTTTTTAAATCCTAATAATACTTAAAACTCCACTTAAGACCATGCGTTAATTATGGTCTAATAACCTAACCTCCACTAATTATGCTCTAAGTACTATTTCTCTCCTTCAAATATTAATGATTCATTACCACAGTAATATATGGCGACAAGAATTTTTTCGGAAAAGTACATTGACACATATTATCAATCGTAGCATGTAAATATACATTAATAGTTCATGGATTTATAACTACGGCGCATCTCTTAGTTGAATCATTAATCTCGAGTAGAACAGAAAACCATATAACAATCACTCCAAATATTACATGATAATTGGCACACATACATGAAAAAATGACTAAACTAAGCTAATCAAGGTACAACAAGCACAAACATCAAACCGCATATCCGACAAGAAAAGTTTCTTAATTATGCTGATCAAATGTATTAATCAACAATGCAAACTACAAAAGGCAAGGCCTTGACATTTAACTGAAATAAATTCACTTAGATTAGATTCTAGAAGAATCCAAGAGCATAACGGTACTAAGGTTCATTGGGTGCATATACTTGGAGGAACCAGTGAGGATCTGATTAACAATGATCCTATTAGCTTTCTCTGTCGGATGGAACGCATCCCAAAATGCATATAAATCTCTGTTTGGACATAAGTTCGAGATTGGAGTGCATAGTCCTATGCCGTTGTACGGTCCTTGTCCACAACATGCCACCTTTGATGTCACAAACCCTACACACATATATACATGCATATAACGATTCAAATCAAATGGTATTTATTAGAATATATAGAGTACTTATTTGTTGTATAGGATCCAGACATAAATAAATGCTTTCAACTACCACCAATATTTTTGTATCCATGGTTTTATAATACATTAGAGTTAGATTGTTGGGGGAAAAACTTTTCAAATAGAACTATTTAAAGACCGGACAGTTACTGTTATTAAAATTCTAATAAAATGATACTGCTATGCATACAAACCGACACGTACGTATTGAATACTTCGATCTATATAGTATCTTTTTATTTAAAAGTGTGAAGTGAAATCAATTTTTTGCATAAATGTAACAACATGCATGGAAAAGATGGTCCTACATAGTTGTCACTGGTCATGCTCATTTATTAAATTTCACGTACGCATTCAATCAGACATAACTATCACTACTCCTCCAAAAGTACTCCCTAATTATGTGGTTATATCATTAAATCTTTGACAAGTTTGAGTCAACCTCACTAGTCAAATCTTTGATTGAGTTGTTACTTTTCATAAATTCGAAACCAACAACTAAAACCTTTTGAAATATATCAAAATATCTACTACTACCTAACATATAGTAAAATTTTCTAGAGTATGCACGCTTATTAAAAATTTAATAAATGTTTATAATTTAATTTATTTTGTACTTTATTATACACTTTCCAATAATTTTCTACCAATGAAATTTAATCAAATCAAATATTCTCAATTAATGTTCTTCAAAAGTATAAAAAAGTACTTTAACAATATAGAAAATCTATCTTTGTGGAACAAGAAAAAAATCTAAAACATTTTACTTTCGGGAACAAAGTAGTATTAAACAATTAGCACTACTAGCAAATTAATAAGAGATGAGTTATAATTACCGAATTGTTCTGGGTTAGTTAGATAATCCATGTTCATTTGATAGGCATTGGCTGCTACAAAAACGTCCTGACCGATCTCAGCATTGACTGATGCGATCAAATTAACTAATTGCGGATTGAACAAAGCGGCTGCTGTTTGGAGAGCACCATAGCATTCGCCATTTCGGCTATGCTGAGCCAGCTCCGCAGGTGCACATCCCATTGCACCAGTTCCGGTTACTAGAACCCGTCTTGCACCCAACTCATAGAGTTTCTTTATCAATGAAGACAAAAGAGAAAAAAATATTTAATCATGTACTATGAAAAGAGTAAATCATTATCACGTATATATATATATATATTTTTTTTCTTTTAAAAACAACAGAAATTAAATCTTCCCCATATTTCTAAAAAATTCCCCACCATTTAAAAAGAAGTTATGTCCCCTCATTTCAAGAGAATATTGTGATTAATTTATTTATTTTTGAGAAAAGAGAATAATGTCATTACTATGGTGATATAGCGCAATAAATTATTGAGGGGTCACTTGTTAAAGGCATTGTCATGTACTGAGACAACACATCAGTAAGGTCATTGGTAATGCAAGTCTCAAGATTCCATGATTCTAGCTAGTTTCCGTCTGAGTCACCAATTTATTACTAACTCCGTTCCCGAAAGTAAGATGTTTTAGATTTTTTTCTTGTTCCACAAAGATAAATTTTCTATATTGTTAAGATATTTTTTTATACTTTTGAGGAACATTAATTGAGAATATTTGAATTGATTAAATTTCATTGGTGAAAAATTATTGGAAAGTATATAATAAAGTAAAAAATAAATTAAATTATAAATATTTATTAAATTCTTAATAAGCGTGTATACTCTAGAAAATCTTACTTTCGGGATCAGAGGGGAGTACTATATGGCAGCATGGCATACTTTATAATTCAGTGCTATCACGTGAAAATAAAGTAGAGAAGAGCTGATTAAGGTATGTTTTAGTTGTCCTTACCCTAAGGATTTTTCCGTATTCGGAAATGAGATAAACAACGTAGTCCGGTAATGTGAACTGGCGAGAGCGAGCAGAGAAAGGAATGAGATAATAGTTGTTGACGAAATCGTTGCCACCGAGTGTGATTAAGACAAGAGCTTGATTAACTAGCTGTTGTGTAGCTTCTGGTCCGATCAATGCGCTCACTCGTTGCTGGTACTGTTGGAAGTATTCGAACTGTTTAGATATTCTAATTATGTTTACCTGCCAAACAAAAAACATAATCTATGAACGAGTTGAAAGACAGCAATTAAACAAGAATTACAATGCATTAACACGATATTAGCTCCTTGAACCCAGAGTCGACGTACCAAAAATAAAACATTTTTCAAAATTTTCGAAATTAATATACATAAACCTATGGCTCCTAAATTACTAAACCAAAATTTTTATTAAGTTTTTTTTTTTACTAAAATGGCTAGAACTTCCAAAATTCCAGGACCCGTTTGGCTTAAACCTGAAATGACTAATTTTTAAAAATATTTATGGTTAAGCCCAAAATGACTATAGCTTTTCCTAGTGTTTTTTTGTTTTGTTTTTGTTTATTGCATTTAATTATTATTTTTTGCTAACTTTTATTGCATTTAATTTAAGAATTGTCGAAGTTGCTTACAAATTGAATTCCAGTGTCGTTGAGGATTCCAATTCCAGCGGAGGCAAAATTAGCACCGACAAGAAGATTTTCTCCGGTGAGCTGCGGGCTAAGGTACGGCAAAGTCGACGGCATGCCTATAGCTTCACCTAGTAGAGATAAAAAAAAAACATTAAACCATGGTTAGGGATAATTAAAGAACATATTATTATCTCATAACCTTTCTCGAACTAATTAAATATACTCACTGATAATGTCGGGGATGTTGAGGCCGTTAGAGAAACGCCCAGTGGGTCGACGGGTCGGGTAATCGATACCATACGGGTAATTGTCGGCGCGAGCAGTGGTGACAAGGTAATCATTGTTTCCATTGTCGACCAGAGAATCACCAAAGACGTAGAAAGCCCTAGATTTAACTTGTGGTGCAAGAAAAGTAACAATGAAGAAGAGTGATATTAGAAACCCTAGTGGAGAATAATTAATATCCATAGTTATGGGCAGAGATGTGATTAGATAACGAATGGGGAGAAAGGATTTAAGTTGACGAATACTATGAGAGCATATGGTGGGTGTTATATATAGACACGCTGACAATGGATATGTAGGTTTCAATCAGTAACGTATACATATATGTTATATATATGTGTATGTTTTAATGTGTTTTGCTTTTTGGTTGTGAATTTTAAGACGAGAGGAAAACATTAATAGAGGCTGCCAACTGATACACTATAATCTTGTTTGTTGTTTGGATGTAATAAATGTTCTAAATGGAATCATTTTTTACCCTTCAAAATTCGATTGAATGTTTATACTGAATCACATGTATTGTCTACAACCGATGAGTAAATTTTGGATCCCACTAGTAGTAGAAGAGGAAGCGAAAGCTATCTGTAAGTTGAGACCGATAGCTAGATCAATGGTGCACTGTGAGGTGGGATCAGGGATTACTGCTAGTTTCTGGCATGATAACTGGACCTCTCTTGGTCCGCTGATTGAGCTAGTGGGGGAGAGAGGACCGCAGATAACCGCCCTGGGCATTAATGCAGTAGTGGCGGAGGCGTTAACTAATAATGGCTGGTGGTTGGATCGTAGCAGGAGCAGGAGTCCTACGATCTTGCTTATTAAGTCTTGTTTACCGAATGCGCGGGAGATTATAGACTCGGAGGTAGATGATACATATGTGTGGTATCCAGGAGCAGATCGTGGCTCAAGTAATTTCTCTACGAGTGAGACGTGGAGAGCCTTGCATCCTTATCCAATAGAATTGTTTTGGCATAAGGCTGTGTGGTTTACTGATAGAATTCCGAAGCATGCTTTCGTGGTGTGGGTGGCGGCTCGGAACAGAATGGTAACGAGAGATAGGCTTATTGGATGGGGTCTCACGGTTCCTTCCAATTGCGTTCTCTGCTCAGGGAACGATGAGAGTCGACATCACTTATTTTTCGGCTGCTCCTATAGTTCTCAGGTCTGGACTTTCTTCCTATCTCGATTGCAGCTCACTCCGCCTCAAGGCTTTGAGGATGTGTTGCGTTGGCTGCTAGCGCCGTCGCGTGATAAGAACATGGTTTTGATAGTAAGATTACTTCATCAAGCAACTTTGTATTTAGTTTGGAAAGAAAGAAATAGCAGAGTTCATAACTCGGTGGAGAAGCCTACAGGGGTTATTATTGCAGAGATTCAACAGATTCTGAGACTCAGATTAGATCCGGTGGCTCGTAGACAGACACTTTTGCCAGGCCAACTTTCGGTCTTGGTTACTTGGTTGTCTTTTTTTGCACTTTAGAGTTTTCAAGCTTTTTCTGTGCAGTTTGGTGATTGTAGTTTCGAACTGGATCTGTTTTGGGTGCCAAGATTTAATAAAAGGTAGTAGTTTAAAAAAAAAAAAAAAAATTTGGAATGACTAAGTATCTGCATCCAACGAACAATGGTAAGTTGCGGATTTCCACAACATATATGTGAGAAACTACCATGTTTAGAATTATTTGATTCTTTTAAATTTTTTGTTGTTCTTGGTCTCCATTTTGTGTAGTGTTGTGTGTTTACCCTAATCCCAAATCAGGGTGTTATGGCTGGACCGGGCTCCAATGAAACTTAATTTATATAGCCAACCATGGGTCCATTTCCAACTACTCGGTTAGTTAAAATGTGATAAATATCCAGTATCCTCTCGCTTTTTTCATGTCATGGGTTATACATGATTCTTTAAAATTTTGAATTAATATTTAGAAATGCTCATGATGGCTGGATAATATCTAAAACACTACAGTGAGATAAACAACATCCTCATGTCAAACGAATTCCATCTATAAGTTCAAAAATCGAAAGTTAATATTGGTAGATATTTGCAATTCAGATAACAAAAAGCTTTACACTAACATGATGTGGTTTTCTCCAACCAAATGCATCTTCTTTCATTAAATAGTACAGTTAAAATAAAATGAAAATATAAATAAAATATTCTGGAAAAAGTGTACATAACGATTAAAGCCATTAATGTGAATGGAATGGGTCGTGTTCAATCCCATGCTTTAAATTTTTTTTTGTGTATTTTCAAGTATAGTTCTAGTTTCTGTGTGTAATGCTTTATATGTTTTATTTTCTTGAAATGATGCTTATATGCTTGATAAGTCGACTAATATCATAAACCATTTGATGTATGCATTAAATTAGTAAAAGAACAAATCTCGCATAGTCGCATTACACTACTTTTGTTACTTATAATCCACATATTAACAACCATTTGATTGATGTCTGCATTAAATTAGTAAAAGAACGAATCTCACATTACACTACCTATGTTAATTTTTTTTTGATCACACACTACCTATGTTAATTAATCCACATAATTACACCTTGCGTTTGTCTCACGTTTGTTAGTGAAGAAAATGAAAGAATTGGATTAAGAAAAATCCATACGTAATGACAAAATTCACAACTTCTGTAAATACATTATTCAAAAATAAAACATTTGTTTTGTCTTGTTTTTTTATATGTACTTCTCTATATAAAAATAATAATTGGAGAGAGAGGTATAAGTGAAATTAAGAGATCTACCAACTCGACCAGCTCACATATCTTAAATTAACATGATGAAGCTACCCTCTCCAACTGCATGATGTTGTATGATTTCTGAATAAAGCATAAAAAGGGTAAATGTCATCTCAAACCAACATTTTCCGGCTATTTATTACTTCCTTTTTTTACCTAAAGCAGTGTTCTTAAAACCAGACCGACCCGATGGTTGGACCGGGTTCGACCATGAACCGGTTATATAGCCGGATTGGTCTAATAATTGGTTCGACCATGAACCGACCACATAGCCGGATTATATTTCAAAGTTATTAAACCAATAAAAACCACTAAAACTATCGAAAATCTATAAATCATCCATATAAACAAGAAACTAATTTATATTTATAATATTTTATGTTCAAAATTGATTTATATTTTAACTATGCATCATGTTTACTAATATTACTTTTATATTTACATACTAAAAAAATATTAAACCATATTATTGAACCAGGTTTGACCCGGTCGAACCATATTGAACCGTGACCCAAAATATTTTCGGTTCAGCTTCCGATCCGGTTTTAAAAACACTGCCCTAAAGTTAAAAAAAAAATCAATGTATTTATTTGAAAAGCTATACAGTAAAATTAAATGATATCCCATATTTCAGATATTAATTCTCTTAAAAATAAAAGAATTAAAAAAAACAGTCCAGCCACGGCAGTTTTTAGACAAGCCCATTAGTCGAATGGTTTAGACCCAATAAAGAAAACTTGATGGTCGTGCTCGTGGACTCAATACCTTCGACTTGGACCTGATGTTTCATGTTCTGGATTCTGCAAAGCACATGATAATCCTGATGCATAAGCTTCCAAGTTTATTTTTCGTAAAATTTATAAGCTTGCAAGTTAGTTATTAATAAAGACATTTGTGCTATGTTTCTAGGTACTAATCTCTGTAAAAACTACTTTAGAGATTAGTACCTGTTAGAGATATGAGATTAAAAGAGGCTACAAGTAACCAGAACAAAGGTGAAATGATCAGAGACCAAACAAAAGCAGGACACTGTTATTAGGGTGTTCACGTTTTCATCGTGGACCCAACTTCCACTCTTTATTCCAGTTGTTCATATTACTCTCGTCTGAAAGTCAGAAAATTGCAAATACACTAGCATGCAAAGGATATGAATCTCTCTAAACATGTGAATAATATATGCATATAAAATATAGTAAGAAGTATACAAACTAAAGTACTAATCCGCACATGCATGCAATGACATAATAATAGAATAAAGAAACAAACAGAGAGCCAGTTGGGGAAGCAGCCAAACGAGAGGTGGGCTACACATATCAATGTTCCCATTTATCACGTATCTTCCACTGAAGAATCAGTCAAACTTTCTCAAAACTGAAAAAATAAACATACCATATAATAAAGTTTATAAAGATATGAATAACAGTCTTCAGAGAAGAATCATCTAATGAATAACAGTGTTCATAGAAGAATAGAAGAATCATCTAATGAATAACAGTGTTCTCTACATTGTCTGGAGACTATCTAGACTCTTGAGTCTCAGCGTAGGAGACTTGGTTACTCGTAAAAACGTGAAAAGTAAAGCACAATGAACGCATGGACAAAACAGAAGGGGTCCATGTGGATGTGGTTGGAGACTTGGTCTTCATTTTGTAATATTATATACTTCTAGAATGACTATCTAAAAAAAACGTTAGCTTAATGGATGTATACATTGACTTTGTTTTGTATCCATCCTGGGTCAAAGACTCAAAGTGCTTCTTTAAAGATTCCACTATCCCATTATCCCTTTCAATACAAGAGGAAAAGGAAGAAGTCACTTTATTCATATCTTGTTTATATATATACACATGCAGACCAACTACTCTGTCCTTCATTCATCAATATTCCTATCTGCCTTTATCTCTGTTCTATCTAAATAGCACTGAAACATCTTTGAATTCCTTCCAGAATGAATATCGTAATCGAACACAACCCTTCAAGCATAAAGTTATCTGAACTTGGAGTCATGTCATGGCCTAAGTAAGTATCAAACAACTACATATTCTGTTTCTATCCCTCATCTTACTGGTTAATAACATGACGAATTTTGATAGGTGGTCTTGTCAGCCGGGGAAGTATGCATTGGTGTTTGAAGAAAGAGAGACTTGCTATTTGGTGAAGGGAAAAGTGAAGGTGTATCCAAAAGGGTCATCATCAGAGTTTGTAGAGTTTGGTGCAGGAGACCTTGTCACCATCCCAAAGGGGCTTAGCTGCACTTGGGAAGTATCTCTTTTCATCGACAAACACTACAAGTTCGATCCTCCTACTTAATTTTTCCTACTTACAATAAAGTATAGAGACAAACCAAAAAGACAATGCTTAGGATATGTACAAAGCTCCTCCTGATTATATGTTTCTTTGTTTGCCAGAACTATAATCTCAGAGTAAAAGCCCTCTAGCTAGTTCAAAGAGACTGAGATAAAGGGGTTTCAGCTCATGAGAGTAACTGTATTCCTAAGCTTGAAGTAATCAAAAAGTTAATCTCATGGGTTAACAGTTTGTTATATCTTGTTCCATCACAGATAAGAGTTCCAGATTCGTGCTAATGAAACTTGCTAACTTAAGGATTCCAAGTACACTGAGATTGTTCTTTATTCCTAACCGATCATTATCAAAGATTCTTATTATGAGGCCATTGGTTACTATCACTAACAAGTAACAAAAGAATTGAAAGAGCCCTTTGAATGATATAAATTTAACATGTGAAAGCATATATTCTAGCAGTATTGCTCCCTGACTAGATAAAGTAGAAGAGGATGTGCTCACAAATCTAACATACTAAATTTCAGTAGTAGCAGCATCTGGTACTCCCATCAACAATTATTGGTGCTGATTAAAAAAAGAAAATTAAGATGCTACTTTAGGCTGTATACAAATAAGAACCATTACACTTTTTGTATTTATAGAAACAAAAATCTCTGTCAGGCATATATTCTCAACTTACAGAATATCCATTGTTGCCTTAAGTAAGATACATACTCTTTAAGTTCCAAGATGAATGAAAGCTAACCTTTAGGATTCCAGGAAGATTGATTTCATCTGAAAAGCTATAAAGGGCTCAAAATAACAATTTGGTCCATGAACTCAAAAAGGGGAAAGCAGCAACTAGCCTCCTCAAGAGCAATGGCTTCTCATTGAACTGTTGCTTTGTACGAACATTCTCATTTGAAGGAATCTCAACTCGCTTGTCTAGATCATCCCAACCTCCATACTTAGAACCTGTGCTGTTAAAATCAATATCCCCTACCATCCATGACTTGTATCCTCCCTTATCCACATTTTCTGCTCACGAAGGAGCCGCGGGTACTTGGACAGAGATCAATCTCCCAATTCATGGAAGAAGAATAAGAGTGGAGCAGATTCACCATAGATGAGTGATTGGCTAATCAGTTTTAAGCCTACGTTAAAATATACTGCAGCAACTAAATTACGGTTACGTTTAAACTGTGTAATCTTCCAAACAACATCGTTTCAGAGGACCAGAATGTATTTGGAAGCACTGATAAATATATATTGGTTACACAGACAAGTAAGAACAATAACAGACGTGTCCCAAGAATAATGAGATCAGGCCAAGAAAGCTTTTAGTTTAGAAAATGAATCTCAAGTGTCAAGCTTGGCAGACTAAACTAGTCTCAAGTGGGGCTCATCTGGTGAAGAAAAGAACAAAACTTGCAATCCGCAAGAAATTTACTGCGGAATCTGGAAGAAAACTCTTATCATCAAACTCTATGTTCTCCATGGGTCTTTAGGTTGGTGTACTAAGAAGTACAGTTTCTGACGAATCTCCGGCATCAAGGAAGCTCCTTGACAATGGCTGCAACATGAGCAAATCAAACCATTCAAGAGATATGAGTAAGAAAGAAGATAGTTTCTCTTGAACTTGTATCACAATTTCTAAAAGGGTTTTCTATATACTGGTGAATTATTCGAGTTCATACAAGTATTAACCATTTCTAATCAAGTCAATGTAACTCTGTGATCTATGGTTCAAGGTTTTTGTGTTTGTTCGATAACGGTAAGGATTGATGGTTGTAATACTTGCCTCGTTGTGACTGGTTCCAGAGAGAAAGAAAGGTTCCTTCTCCCGAATCCCGCCATTCTCATGAACAAGTCTTTCTAGATCCTGCAAACCAAGCCAAGAAACCAAAATGTTAAGTTTTTTTTTTATGGAGAGGTTGTCAGAAACATCTTTCACTCTAATTCAGTTGCACAACGGTCCCAACATCGTGAAGATTTTACCTTATGGGTCAATATCTCAAATTCGAGCAGCTCCTCAGTGATTTTCTCAAGGACACGTCGGTTTTTGAGGAGCATTCCCTTTGCCTTTTCGTACGCTAAATCATAAATCTGTAGAGGAATAAGATGACGTTAGCGAAGTTCTACACTTAGCCTTGGACAATGCTTTAACCAACTGAAAAGCCAAGCTCGAAGAAAACTGTTAAAGGCTAGAGACATGGCAACTAGAGAGTAAAACAAACCTTTTCAACTTTACTAGCCATTTCGTATTCGTGATGGTTTCCCATACTCAAAGCAGATACCTGCTCCATTGAATCGAATACATCAAACAGGATCAAAAAGAGTATAAAGTCAACCAGGTGTCAGCTGAGACATCAGAATGAACGGAAACTGAAAGCAAGATCGAATCATCAGCCATAACATCTCTAGCATTTTAGTTCAGTGGTTTCAGACAACTAATCCTCGAAAGGAATACTAATGTCGAATATAAGAAAGACATTTACCGCGTTAGTGGCATAGTAGACTGCAGGACTGTCATCGGGTCCCCAGCCATACTGAAGCACCATCCGTGTTGCAATCTGTGGTGCACACCGCAAATTATAATCATATGGGCGAAGGTACATTAAGTATTTAGACAACAGGTTGGTGCAAAAGATTAGAGAGACTTTACCTCTTGCGCTTGCGTTATTTCTGAGGACGAAAGAAAATTTTCTTCTCCAGGAGGAAGAAGCATTTGGGATGCAATGTGAGATCCAAAGCAGAAAACGAGCTTCTTCTCTAGATAAGATCTTGATTCAGTATTCCCACTTGCAGAGCCACCACTTGTGACCTTGGTGATCTTTGTGCACCCAATTCCTTCCCAGGAACTAGGCTCAAGCCACAGATTGTCTACAACATCGAAGTTTGGGATCAGAAGTGCGATCAGAGCACGGCCAGAAGCCCAGACAGCATGTGGGAACTTTGTCTCCCTCGTCCAATCAACAGGTGGATTCAGAAGTTCTATTCCATTGCTTATCTGTCCATATGGTTCCATCAGATCAACCACATTCTCCAAATCTTCTTTGGTTAAGTTGAGACCAAGATGATTAACAAGCATTTTGCCCATTTTATTCGCAACTTTAGTTTTCCGCAACCATGAGGGCACTATACGGCTAAACGTCTGTCAGAAAGGAAAAAAAAAAGGAACCAATTGATGAAACCAAACTCAGAAATGATCAACAATGGTTTGACAAAAGGCTAAGATGATGAAAGATTGTTTACCGCAAACAAGCTAACGTAACTCAGAAGTTCATCTGTGTCCAAAAATTTGCTCCTGAAGGCACTACTTTCGAGAGCCATTGGAACAAGTTTCAGTTCTATCGGTCGTAATAGAGATGTCTTCTCCGAAACCTGAAACCATGAACTGTTAACTAACCAAGATAGTTGAACCAGTGAATACAGAACTAGGAAGAGATATATGAAACGGCATATATAAACAACTTTGCACAGCTTAAGATCACCTTACGCCAATCCACCAGATCAATGAGTTCTCTGTCCATGGTTTCTTCTGCAGCATTGTGTAAAATCTTCTCCCTTTCCATTTCAGTTGGACTTTGAAGATGAAATATTCTATCCATACGACCTGGCCTTCTTAACGCTTCATCAATCTGCTTATGATTTCGTGTAGTAGCCATCAAAACTACGCCATCCTGCTTCTCAAAACTGCATAATTATAAATTACAAATTGGATTGACATCAGAAAAGTCAAATGGAGAAAGGAGAAGCTACATGGGTTTCTAATGCACCAATTCTTATTGTGTTAAAGGCTACACAACATATGGTCTTAATTTTCAATCAACAAAGAAACTGGCTCAGTGGCTCTTACCCATCAAGTTCAACAAGAAGCTGATTAATGAAAGATTCATGATCTTGCTGTTTTGTATGTATGAGCTTCCCACGTACACCAGCAAAGAGATCAAAATCCTCCACAAATATGATAACAGGTGCCTAGTAATAACAACACAAACATCAAAACATAAGACGGCATGAAACTGATGTTACAAACGACTCGGAACCTGATTATCATGCGAGAAAATTAACATCTATGAAAATAATGAATCAACAAAACAACATGGGGTGAAGCAGCTAACCAACTCTCTTGCAGTTTGAAAGAGTTCCCTGACATTCGCGGCACTTTGGCCAACCCATAGTCCAGCCTCCAACTCTTGAGCTTCAACATTAACAACAGGCACTCTTGCTTCGGCTGCTATAGCCAGCGCCAGTGACGTTTTTCCCGTTCCTCTCTCACCAACAATAAGAACTCCCTGCAATGTACAAAGGCACTTCCTATGAATTAATGCTGCTTGAAAATTGGACTCCGTCTTACACAACCATAAAGCAACATACCCGTGGCGCACGGGCACCCATCTCCTGAAATGCCTTCGGATTCTGTAAAAACGCCACAACCTCGTTGATTTCTTCTCTCATAGACTCAATGCTAGCAAAGTTTTTCAGTGGGATTGGTGGATTCTTCACTCTCTTCATTCTATCGAATGCAGTTTTTATAGGGTCTACTCCAGCCTTTCTCTTTTGCTTGATTCTCCTTTTTCTAAAAGTAAAATATGATTTCTGCAAAAGAGAGATTTTGGTAGTTAACTGTTAGTGTAAGGAACCTGAATGACTAACAAGCAGTGTAATACTAGCTACAATGTTACTGCTCACTAAAAATTGAGAGCATCGGGAAGAGATGTATAAGGAAAAAAGAAAGTTACATACCACTCTCCAAAATTTCCGCACGTTTGGATCTCGACGGAAGGGACCATAGCCAAGAACTCTTGGAATCTTTCTTTTCAGAAAGCGGAAAACATGATACACAACATACCCGTACACAAAACTTCGAATTAGAAACCAGACGAACCACTTAAAATCTTCTGTATTGCGGGACCTGAAGTTCATTTCTGCCTCAGACTGCCATTGTAAGTACCACGTCGTGCCAACAGACTGCTCTATTTCTTCCGGCCAAGCCATTCCTAGACGCAGCCTTAGCTGTGTCAAAAAAAAGTCGAAATTTTTAAGAGGCAAACTAGACTCATGGAAACAGGAAACTAAATTATTTGAGAGGGAGAGTAAAGTAATACCTGGTAAGGAATGATAAATTCAAGAACTGGAAAAACGACCGCCATCATAAGGTCATCGTTTATATTTCTTATTCTCTCTAGTAGAATGTCCTTTGCCTGTGATACAATCGGAGTCTTCCTCAGTGCGGTAAAGGCTCGAGAAACCACCCTTGTAAACAGCAGAAACTGTTGATGGAGACTTAGCTCTGACATGGGTATCCACATCAGATGAACAGTTGTTGGGATTCCACAAGCAAGCATTTTGAGGTACAGAGCATCAAACCCTCCAAATTTCTCAAATTGCATCTCATATTCCTACAACCATAGAAAAGAGTTAGAAACCAAAAATAAGGAATTTATCAAATAGACTAGAGACTTTAATTTGTCTACCTTTAGGTCAACGTAGTACTCTTTGTCATCTCCTTTCAGTGCAACATACATTACGGCCAAATCATGCCTAATCCTGGCACTGTCAATCAGCTTCCTTGAAACTGCATATGGAACAGCCATATGGTCCATCTCCCACCTATCTTTGTCTTCATTATACCAAGTCTTTGAAACAACTCTATCTCGATCCAGGAGAACTTGTTCCTTCAGAGAGAAAACAAAAGATATCAGTAACTTATTGGTGAGTGATCAATAAATGTACAAATTTTCTGCGAAACACACAGATGTACATAAACTTTACAACAAGGTACTACTAAAACTGTCTCATCTTAAGCGTTACAGCTATCATCTCAGTTCCATGAAGAACAAACAGTATAAAAAAATTCAATCAATGGTGTAAACCAACATAAAGAGTGCTTCTTGCTTGGCCAACTAAACTGATTTACCTGATAACTTGATAATAAGATAACACACGAACTTGCGTATTGAATTAAAAAGCTTAAAGAATCTACCATAACCAAGGCAATTCTTGAGGTTTCCATCACCAAAAGATACAAATCTATTGGTTAGCCATGTTAACCCACAATACTAGGATCTTGATTTATCTACCATGAAACGTATAAAGCATTGTACATATTTGTTGTCTAGTGAATTTTTCATACAATAAGCCGAAATTTACCTGTCTCTGCGCAATATACTGTTTACCAAAATCAACATCTTCTAAAAGTCTCTGTTTCAAATCTGCCTTTGCTTCATCCTGCCACTTTTTCCAACCATGGCGTAGATGGAGCTGGATAGCTTTAGGAACAACCACCTCCTTCTCTCCAAACATCCACTTCACCTCAGCTTCAGGAAAGCCCTTGACAACTTCCCCTTCTGGAGTTTTTACAACAAAAAGCTTTTCTTCACCAAACTTTTTCATACGTCCTCTGATACGATCCTGAAGATTTTTCTGCAGCTTTTTCGATTCCTCAAGGCGTTTTTTGATGCGTAGAGAAAAATCCACTGAATCACTATCGAACAAGGGATCAACCTCCTCAAGTTCCAAAACATCAGGCAATATCACTTGCTCCAAATGCTTTCTTTGAGCGTTCAGTAATTCGTGCTTAATCTCATCTCTTGGGAGTTTCGTAACGGAGCTCTCAGGAATACTACAAACAGAAAAACAATTGATTGTGTAAGTTTAACCTGACACATTTTGTCAGAGGGAAAAACAAACGCATATACATGACAAAGACGTATCGAAAAGTCAACAAAAGATGTACTTAAACTAGGCATACAAGCATAAACAAGATGAACTGGAAAACTACACGTGCCTTATACTATCACCATTAGAAGTGCATGCAATAAGATATATATAATCAAAGGGTGATCAAAATCTCAGTTAAAGGTAATGCAGAATAATATTACCTCTCAGAACTTTTTTGCTTCATTTCTCGGTTGAAGCTCTTAACCAACTCCACACACTCTCTTTCAATGAACATAAGCTCCCTAACCCCAAAGCTCAAAGTCGTCGTCTCTCTCTTCAAAACCGTATCATCAATCTCATCTATTCTCTCCCATATCTTGTTGTACTCTCTCTCCATCACACCCACACTCTCTTCCAATCTCTCCACTTTCTCCCTATCACCTTTCCCCAACATCCTTTCACTCTCTTTCTTCAACCTCATAACCTCTTCCACAATCCCATCTGCTCGTTCCATCAACACTTCTCTCTCTTTCCTAAACCGACTCAAATCACTATACAACCCGCTCATTATCTCCTTCTCAAGCTTCTCCTTCTCCTCCTTCACTGCTTCCAAAGCCGCTCCCACCTCAGCAGCGTCTCCGTCTCGCTTTCTCACCTTCTCAACGCTCTTGAGAAGAACCGAAACCGTCTCCAACAGCCTCCGAGTGTAACCGGAGAACTCATGATCAATCGACTTCAAAACAACCTCCTTTTCAATCAAAGTCTCTTTCTTTCTCTTCCGTAACACATCGCTAACAAAGGGCAGAGCTAAAGCCGGAGCTTGAAACGAGTGAACCGGTGAAAACCCGATTGCGATACAGAACAAGGCGTAGACTAACGGCTTGGATACAAACTGTATCACGCTCTCTTTCCTCTTTGCGCTATACACAAGCTCACGTGACCTCACGTGAGCTTCAGACTGGCTCGACCTCGCGAAACCTAAACAGCCTCTAACGGCCACGATTCTCCTAGATTTGTTGGATTCTCTAGACCCGAATACCCGGTTTTTGACCCGATACCTGAGATTCAACGATACTAGACCTGGGCTGAGGGAAAGCGGAGACAACCGTGTGAAAAAGGGGGAAGAAGAAGCGGAAATGAAATCCATTGAAGTGAGATTCAACGATAGAATGAAGACATTGATTGATGAATCCTCCTCAGCTCGTCGCCGGATTTGATTTGAACTGCTTACTGACGACGAGAGTGAAGGCAGTGAGAGGTTTATCAGAAGAGGGAGATAGAGAGAAGACCGGTTATGGTTTAATGTAACACAGTACTTAACCGGGTTATCAAAACCGAATACCGTACCAAATTAATTATAACTATAAACCAGCGGTAGATAACGGTTAAGGTCTTCTGGTTTCTGGTATAAGATACTAAACCGATCATCTTCTTCTTTCTACGTTGATTTACTCACAGTCGCACTCTTTTATTCCGGAAAATACAAAAATCAAACTCTTCCTCGGTTCACTCCATGTTTCGTTGATTTACACAATATTTGGACTTTTTTGTTCATTGTTTATTTCGGGAAGATGCAACTAAACCGACGTAGTTTTGTGATTTTACTCGAAACGGGGAATGCACACAAGCTGCTCGACATAAGTCCTCAATGGATAATATATCGAGAAAAGAGTAGTTCCAAAAGACGCCACGTGGATCGTCCTATTGTCACGTGGGTCTCACGTGATGATAAGGAAAGAAAAGATTCAACCTTTTGCTGTTATATTGTTTTTTTTCCCTCGCAAAGAAAGTTACCTTCTACCTGAAGCAACAAAAAAAAAACCCTAAGAATCGCAAGAAGCCCTGAGAGAGAGAGAATCGTTTCCGCTACTCTCTTCTTCTTCCACCATGGATCCTTCCTTCTTCGAATCCGCTGAGGAGGATTCTCGGCTCGAGAAGATCGCACAAGATCACTTCGCTCAAGGAAACCACATCAAGGCCTTGGAGGTAATCGAAGATGCGTTTTCAAAGCGTGGGAAAGAAGACGTCCCAGGAATGTTCCATCTCCTTCAAGGCTCCATCTTGTATCATCTAGCGAAGAGAGCAGAGAAGAGTGACGTGACGTTCGCGTTTTTGCTGGGTTGTGTGGAACCTTTTACTGATGATTTTGGGCTGCACGCCTTCTCTGCATGTGCATTGTTCGAGATGGCCAAACAGCTTGATTCGGAGTTGTATTACAAGAAGGCTGAGAAAGACGCAGAACTAAGATTATCTCTTTTGGAATCTTGTGGTGAATTGGACTCGGCCGATCTAGAAACACAACGTACACTTACCAATATAAGCAACGAGGCAGAGTTAAAGATCCTCCAGGGTTGTACTGGAAAAATCTCTGTGCCAGCACTTGAGGAGTCGAAAGAAGCTCGAGGCATGATCAGGAGTGACGCTGAAGGTAAAAGATTGAGGTCGCATTGGGCGAGTATGAGTGTTGAGGCTAAAAAAAACTTTATGAAAGTAAGCGTTTCGAAGCTTAGAGGTTATGTTGAGAGATTATATGGCGAAGAGGGGAAAAAGGCTTTGGAGGAAGTTCTGGATTCTACAAGGACAAACAAGAAATGGAGATTCTGGATGTGTCGAACTTGCTCACAGAAATTCTTTTATGTGAAGAAGTTCAGGAATCATCTTGAGCAAGAACATGGTGCAAAATTTAAACGTGCTACGGCAAAGAATATGCCTCAGATGGTAAATGAAGCGTGGGCTGATATGATGTTGGTTGGAGGTTGGGAACCAGTGGATGCAGTAGCTGCTGCTGAAATGATCAAGACTCGGCTCGAGTCTGTGAAGGAGTTTGTATATGAGAAAGGATGGTCTAAGGACTGGCCTTTAGCTGAAGATGAAGAGCGAACTAATTTACTCAAGCAAATCCAATATCTTCTTGTGTTACTTTGGGAGAGTAAGGTTCTTAGTTTTACCACTCTAGAATGGATGATGGAGCTTCCGATTCTTGCACGATTTGAAGTTACCGAGTCTCTTATAACCGAGTGTGGCCTAGTGGGAACACCTCAGCGTATCTGCTTTTGGGACTGCCATGAACTCAAACGAATTCGAGACCTTCTCAAACTCATCAAGTTTGAAAGGGATGATGGTACAGATCTGGTTTGCAGAGCAGTGGAGAGATTATGTGGTCGTACTGGAGTTAAAGAAAAGATCGAGTTTGACGAACGGTTTTCTTTTATGCTTCTGGATAAAAGACTGCTGAGAGGCAAGATTGATCCATTCGATGATGAAGGGGCAATAGATGTTTGTAAGCATGACTACTACGCCAAGACACAACCTCAGGGCGACGATATCATAACCTGGTTACTTGACTATCTTTTGATAGATGGGAGCTTTGAATTTCCCAGGTCTGCCAGGGCACACAATCTTGATATATGGGTGGCTATTCTGAGAGCCATTCACTACACCTGTAGGGATTGGGGAACCAAATATGGAAGGAAGTTCGAGAACTTGTGTTATGATAAAGTTCTTACTGACGCCAAAAACTTGTGTACGAGCGAAGATGAAAGGAGAAGGATTGCTCCGGAAGGTGAAGCGAACGTCGCATATGCATCTCTTCTAGGTGACAGGTGTGAAGAGTTAAAAACAGACAATGGAGATCCTCCCAACGGAAGACATTTCGTGTTTGCAGTACGGGATGTTCTCGAGAGAGCACCAGATCCCACATTTGATTTCGACGATCTAGAAGCTTCCCTAGATCTTATACATGGGCTTAAAGATCTCAGTGATGGTACGGTGTTAGAGTCCATAGACCATCTGAAATCTGTGGTCACCGACAAGGTTTGTCCCTGATCTGAGTTTTAATTAACGATAGAATAACATAAGTAAATTGTTATCGTAACGCTATCTATTGACTTGCAGGTACTACTAGCCGATTCAAAGATTTTACTAGTTGAAAAGTCAAGGATTAGTTTGCTAAACGAGCTCACCAGGCTTTCTGCTTTTGACTACCGGTCGTATATCCGTAACCTGCTCAAACGGTTCATGCGGGTTGGTGGTTTGAAACTTTGGTTTTATAGAAAGAGTTTTCATCTTCGCTCTGACTTTTTCTTTGTATGTACCTTATATTGTGGTTTATGCCTCTTCTTCCAGGACGAGTTAAATGAAATTGTAAAAATGGACGCCTTAGCCAAGGTAGCTGCGGCAGAAGCAGATCTTTTATCCAGTGAAAAACAAGAGAAGGAGAAGAAATCAGGGTCAAAGAACAAGAAACGTGGAGTCATCAAGGTTGTGGAAGATTTATATTATGCTATTTGCTTTTCTGACTTTTTCGGTTACTCAGTTGTGAGAATGAAAATGGTCTTCATGGTGTAACAGAAAACTTCAACAAGCACGTCTACTGATATCGAGCAGAATGTCAAACCGTAAGTGCCTCTTCTCTAGATGAAAAATTAGGTTTCGCAAGTTGATAAGTTGTTTGAAGGTTTTCGCTGAGTACATCGTGTTTCTTACCAATGTTTAGTGAATCTTCTCCACCACCAGAACCTGTGGAAGAAGACTGTGTGGAACCAGAAGATACCCTGAATATTGCAGCCAACACTGACAATCAAGAGAAAACTGCTAAAGGTGACCCTGGATGAAGAAAAAGCTTCTCAATTGACAAATCTTCTAAACTACTTTGTTTTGAGATGTATAATATTTTTTGTTTCTTGAACTTGCCATCTTCTAGATATGCAAAATAAGCCTGGAGAAGATTTACTGTCGAAACATATGGAGTCACCACTTGTTGCAGCTTCAACCAGATGCAATTTAGCTCTTGACATGACACTGAAGGTAAAGCAGGCACCAACAATTTAGCTCTAAACATAACGTTCTAAATTTTGTTTTTCTCTTCACTTCCTTATTCTTCTTTCTGCTCTGCAGGCCCTTTGTAAAATCAAGGTTCTTAAAGAGTATTTGGTGCTCAATCAGGATGAATTTGCTGACAACCAGGAAGGACAAGTTCCTTATGCATTACGAGATTTCTTCACCGCTTTTGCCTCGAAGACGATAAAAGAGGGAATGTACAGTTACCTCCTGGGAAACGTACTTTCTTCCCTAGAAGAGGCTCATTCAATGGTTTGTGCAGATAAACTATAAGCTTATAAGTTATTGACTGTTGTGTTAAATATCATTCTGATTTTTTTTTTACTCGTTTCAGTCAAGGGATGCTGCTGAGCTACTCGTATCCATCCTTGAGTTTTGGCCTTGCTGGAGAACTCCAGATATAGAAAGCTTCGTAACTCATATTTTTACACTGGAAGAATATGAAAGAATGAGTTGTAGCAAATGCAGAAAGAATCCGAATTATCCAGAACAGAGTTCTTATGGCGTTGTTGTTGCTGCAGATTCAATCAGAGACCTGAAAGTATGTTTCATTTATTTCCCTCTTTGTCTTTCCTTCAGAAACTGACAGTGTTTGTTTATGTGGTTCCATGTATAGTGTGCTTTTGGGAAGATGAAGCTTGAGGACATCCTTAAGTTGATCCGCATGGAATATAAAATGCTATGTGACGTTAAAACAGAAGGCTGTGGAAAGGCAAACTTTGTTCATCACATTATAAGTAGATCCCCGCCTATCTTCACAATTGGTAAGTTGTGATCTTATCAACTCATGTCATTTATTATATGCTAATGAGAAAACAATGTTGAGTGTTTTGTGGGTTTGCAACATTACTAGTGTTGAAATGGGAGAAGAACGAAACTGAAAAGGAAATTCACGAGACTACAAAGGCTTTGGACTGGGAGATAGACATCAGTAGGCTATACGAAGGCGTGGAACCAAACACAACGTACCGGCTTGTGTCAATGGTAAAAATCAGAAAAACAAGGTCACAAATGTTTTGTCATATTGTTGTTCTTGGTTACAGTTTCAGAATGTGTAAAAATGCAGGTTGGTTGTGGTGAAGAAGAAGAATACATCTGCCTATCTTTTAAAAAGAACCGGTGGGTCAGTTACAGACATGAAGCTTTAGCCAAAAAGGTAAAAGACAGAAACATTTTGAAATGTGGACTTAAAGACAATATTGATATGTGTGTGTGGTGGTGATGATGCAACAGGCTGTTGGTAGCTGGAAGAATGTGGTCAGATTCTGTGAGAAAATGAAGGTTCGGCCAGAGATTCTGTTCTACGAAGCTGTGCCAAAGTTGAATCAATAGGGGGATGTGAAGGAAGTTTTATTCATACGTTTTCAACTCATTTACCTTTCAAATTTTTAAACCAAACGTTTTACACACACCAAAAGAAAATTATACACATTTTTTTTGTGTTCTCAAGTCGCAGAATGACTAAACGTTTCGTCTACAGCACTAAGATTCACTACTTTATTGTTATTATACTTCTTCTTCGTGCTGTCTCCTTCTCCGCCGCAAGTAATCGAAATCTCACATCCAAACACGTTTCCAAAACACGAGAACAACCCTTTTTTACCTTCGCCGTTTCTCCTCCGCTGCTTCTCCTTCCTCCGCCTCCTCCTCCTCCTCTGCCTCCTCCCTCCTCCTCCTTTCCCGCTAGAGTCATCGCTTGATCCCGCCGCTTCAACCGCTCTACCCGCGCTTTTCTCCGCTCTCCACCTCTCAACTCTATGCTCAATCCCTTCCGTCTTCCCTTCGAGTATCGAACTCGCGTCCTCCTTCCCCGCAACCGCTTTAACCGTTGTTTTCTGTCTGTTGTAAAGCCCTTGAGCAATCGCAGCCGCAACCACAGACGCGGACGGTCCTATATCAGAGCTACAAAGCGAACCATTCACCATACTATCAACCCCACCACCTCCTCCTCCACCACTACCTCCTCCTCCAGTAACAACCCCTGTCTTCACTCCGTAGTCATTAGTCGACGTAGTTAAGTCCGTCTGATCGCTATTCGTACGACGATGCATCATCTTCGCATCACCTCTCTTACTATCTCTCCGGCTTCCATCGAACACCTCGACCGACAACGGCATGCTCCTCTGACCGCCGTCGAGAAGCGCGACGCCTAAGCGCAAAAAGCCTTGTAGCCTCCCGGAAGGGCGGCGTATCTGAAGCGTCACGAGCCTCATGTTGTTGTTCCCGCCGCCGCCGTCGTCTCCGTCGCCGAAGCCGGACCAAGGAGCGAAGAGGTCGCTGAGGAGAACGTTCACGGTCCCGACGAGCGCGTCTTTGGCCCAAGCCGCCGCGTAGATCTCGATGACTATCGACGACGCGTCGACGTCGAGGATCTTGTCGTCGACGCGGAAGACGAACTTCTCGTTCCAGATAGGGTTGGATCGGTTTGCTTGGTCGACACGCGTCGTGAGTTTGCGCATGGGGTCGGTGTTGATCCACGCGACGGAGTATGTTTTCATGTTTTTTGAGATAGGGGCTAGGTCTTGTGCTGAGATTAAGTTGATTTCGAGGACGGGACATGCGAATTTGAGCCGAACCATGTTTATTTTATTTTATTATTGTGTTCTAAAAAAAACCTAAATGGATTCGTTTAATCTTTCGCGAGAAGCGTGGGAGTCAAGAAAGTTTAAAAAAAAAGGGGTTAACCTTCTTGTGTGTTTCACTCGTCTCTCTCGTGAAATGATTATTCGATCAGTTGAGAAGAGATTGAGAAGGAGGATAAAAAGGAAGGAGGGAAGGAGCGTGAGATTAGGGAGAAGCTGATGGTTTTTAGACATGATAAGAACTCGACCGTTGTTTTTGTTTTTTTAACGTACTGTTTTCAACGGAACATATTGGTTATAAAAAGTAGGCTGGAGACTCTTTGACTCTTTGAGATTGCTGACTTTTTGTTGTAATGAAAAAACAGAAGATCTTTCTGACAAAAGAGAAGAAGTTTCTGTCGTAAAAACGAATTAACGGAGTTTTACGAAAGAATAGAGGAGTTTCTGTTATCTTCTAGCTCTTTATATTTTCTTTTGTAATTTTAGTTTTTTTTATAATGAAGATTCTAGTTTCTTTTGTATACATATCCTTGCTTGGCTCTTTTATTTAGCTTTGGGTTTCAGTTTCGGCTTGAAAAAATTGTAGTTTTAATACGTATCCTTGCTAATTTTTTACAAAAAAATCTCGAGTCTTCTAGATTCACTCCTCGGATTTCTTTATTTTATGTTGTTTCATGTTTAGGAAAGTTCAAATGGTGTTGCTGACTTGTTGGGAACAAGATCAACCCGAAACGTGAGCTGGGAAGCGGACTTATTATGTAAAAAATAAAATGATTTGTTTAGTATAGCGTGGCACATACAACTTGGCGCAATCATACCGATTTAAATCCCTTATATATTAAAGGAGAAGCACTTTTAAAACTTACCTTAAAAGTTAATTGGCAAGGAATGTGACGTGGTGTCGTGGTTTCACGAGAAGCTTTTATTTAGTACAACGCTTACGTGTCACACACAAAACGTTTCTCACCAAAACTGTGAATTTAATGCGTTCACACTAACATTTCTTTAAAAGAACTTCATACCATCTATATTTTTCTCGATGAACACTTTTACATGATAAACCTTCAGTTTCAAGTTCGATTAGTTGATTTATCAATCCCCTCAATATAATCATAGCATTAATAAATATTTCTTATTCCTCTATACGTTTATGTTGAAAACAGTAACCCATCTAATCTATCGCCATTAAATCGACAGATCCATAGAGACGACAAAGCGATGAAACTTTAGTATGATGCCAAGTGTTAATGAAAGAGCCATTTTCTCCATACATGCTTTCATGCATTTAGCAGAACATTCACATTCTTGAGAACTGCCTCTCATTGCTGAAAGAGCACGTTGAAAATCTATTTCTAAATAAATGTATTGTACTCGGTTTTGTTACTGCTCGATGAGGTGATCTCTGTTTTGAGGAGACTAAATCACTGTAAATCGTCTTGGCTTAGTGTATTAGTCTTCTCGAGCAAGCAATATAAGCATGTGAGTGTCACCACCTTCGCCGTCATGAGAGCTCTGCATTAGACGACCTTGAAGATGAAAAGAAACTTCTAGGAACGAACCACCAGCAAGTCTCACGTGTTGGTCGCATCTGGAACAACTTTTACAATTTAAAGGGTCAAATAACTTTCAATTTATTTTATTATGCAACTATGTTTTCTGAATTTAAAGGGGCTACATTTTTTTTTTCATACAATTATTGTTTTGCTTATAATATGTTATTGATTCACTTTTTTCGATTTTATATGTTAATCCCTTAAGTCCATAACTATTACAACGTGATAGGTGAAATATAAAAAAATATTTTCCAAAACTTTTTCTCAAACTTTCAAACACCATATTTTAAATTTTAATATTAGTGAGCCCACTACAAAAAAAGTTTATGGCTTGCCTCTGATAACAATCATACTTTTAGTTTTATCTAACTATCGTTTAAAGTATACTTTATATTATACATAATCATAATATATAATTTCAACATCAATATAGACATCTTATCCCGCGCTTTGCGCGGGTTACTATCTAGTGCTAGATTATAGTACAAATTGAAGCGGTTGAAATACTTAGGTTGAACATTTTTGAATGATAGTTTGAGTCTACTTTTTCTAACTGACTCTGGGCTTAGGATTCTTAATTATGGTGATAAAAAAGTACATGATATCCAAACATCGGATCAGAAGGGTCAATTTGAAAAATCACTGTATTAATATCTTTATATAAATGGCCTTTTGCGGCGAATAATATAAACACGTACATGCTATTAGTATTAGGCTACAGTTTATCACAGAATTTTAGTATCATTGGTTTAAATGTTGGTTAAAACTTAAAACTTATAGAAATGTCCACTATTAAACGTTATTAGGTAGACCACCCTGGTAGGTCAATTTAGTTGAGCGGAATGTTTTATAGTTACTGCTGTCTAAGACTTTCTGGACATATGTTACTTGCAAGTGCGGACGACTGTTTACTGCCCGATAAGAAGTAAATTAGATAAGGGTTAGGTTAGAAAATAAAAACATTTCCCTATCTACAAACTATATTGAAATTTACATTTGCGGCTGAATTCAAAAACTGGTAATAATTATTAATAATGTTATATCTAACGGCTATGATTATGAAACGTTGAGTGTTTTTAAAGTCTCACGTGTTTAACCTCACAAGTCACAACCAAATGATACAAATAAATAGACAAGTAGACATATAGGTCGATTTTTTAGTTAAATAGACAAGTTGACATATAGGTCGATTTTTTAATTCAAGTAGCTAGGAGATACGTAGACAATATCTAAACTACCACAACATCCATCTCCGTTCATCAATATATAGTCAATGAACTTATAATATTTCCCTCTGGATATGCCTCAAATATGGTTGTTCACTTGATCTCTCCTATCGCACGAACCCTAGCCCTAATCTTCATCTCTCTCCCCTCTCTCATTAACACATCCTTATTGGATTACGACACTCTAGTGTTCAGTAAATGTGATTCATCAGACACAAACATCCTCCAAAAAACAACAACCACACAGTATCCCAATTACTCAAACCATAATCTCTTTCTTCGTGCGCAAGCTCTTTATTCTTTCTTAAGCAAACTCGAATCAGAATCCTCTCGAGCGAAGTTCTTTAAGACTCTAGCTGGTAACGACCAACACGCCGTCTCAGGATGGTTCCAATGCAGAGAAGATTATCCGAGTGAGATATGCCATAGATGTGTTACTGAGCTTCGTGGTATTTCGTCTAGAATGTGTGGAAATGCTACGTCAGCTCGTGTTCATCTCAGGGGATGTCACATGGTGTACGAATTCGAATTTGTTGATACCCCTACTGCTCGTAAGTATTACATTGTATATTAATAACTTTGTTTGATGTAATATTAAATTGAATGGCTAATGATATTTTAAATGTGAATTTGCTACCAATACGTAAGTATAATGGCGATATATATACCAATTTTTTTAGTAATTTTTCCAACACGATTTATTCGTTGTTTTCATTTTTCGGAGAAGCCTATAATCATCATAACTACAAGTTAATGGAAACACCGGAACGCGGTCTCATCCACAAGATATGTAACGGAGCTACGGCGGAGACGTTCGCCGGATTCGAAGAGATGAGAACGGTGGCATTCACTGCTGCCGAAACAGGAGTCGTTGACGGGCACGGGTTCTACGAGGAAAGCTACAAGCTCATGCACGTTGTGGCTCAGTGCGACGGCCACGTTGAAGCCTGTGAGTGCGGCGAGTGCGTCAGTGCAGCCGCGGCAGCAGCGGCAGAAGAGTGTCCGTGGTCCATCGCCGGTCAAATATACTTGGAAGGTTGCTACGTTGGGTATACGTATAACCCGCATGAATATCCCGGTGATTCATACCACGGTACGTATGCATGTATATAACAATGCAAATACGTATCAATATTTTTTTTATATAGAAAAATCAAAGCAGTTTGTATATAAATATTTGCTAAATATGGGATTTTCTTATTCATAATCTGATCAGTAAATTTATAATCAAACAAATAAATAGCATCCTAACTTTAGTCTAGCCAAACCGAGTAAATAAAGATTATGTAATAGTTGTTTTCAAGTCAAACCGAACGTGAACTTAGATAATCAAACAAATATAAGTTGGTAAGATGTCTTTTTTTTGGCAGAGGAAGGGGGACAAGCAAGCACGGGGAAGTCGTTGGCGATAGTTGTAGGAGGAGTCGCGGCTTTGGTCCTTGTTGCTATTTTCTTCTTGTTCCTCAAGAGCTTGCGTAGAAAAGGAGATGGTACGTTTAATCTACTACTTTTTATTTTATTTGAGTTTATCTATTATAGAGATTTACTCACACAACTGAAAATTAGAAGTTTAACTTTAACAATAGGTATACAGTTTATCCTTTATTCAATATGTTTAAAAAAAAGTTATAAATTATTACTAATAGGAATTAGCTAGTTACCTATATATAGTAAGAGATAAATGAGTTGAGTAACTAAAATAATATGAAAAGAATATTCAAATTTGTATTGCAGATTGTTGAAGAGAAGGTCTACATCGGAAAGACGTTGGAAAATTTTGTTTGCTCCTAGTATTTGTTAAATCAACTTAAGAACATTTGGTTCACAATGAAAGATATCAAACTCGGTTGGGAATATAACAATAGTTAGATGATATAATAATGTGAAATATTTGTATTTGCTTAATGGTTTCCCTAAAATCGGTAAGTCACCTTATATGTAATAAATCTTTCAACACTTAGAGAATATTGTAAATTCTGAAAAAACGTGGAAAGAATTGTGGCATCCACTCGTGAGTAATAAACGTGAAATAATCATAAGTTGTTTGAAAAATGTAGGAGAAAATGCATATTAATTAATCTATGATAAATGCAGGATGCGAATGAGAATCTCAAGAAAAAAATGGTGCTCATGGTCCATTGAACTAAATAAATCCAAATTAAGTGGAACTCTAATGTGACCTTAACAAATGTAAGACTAAAAGCATCATTAATGGAATTTTTTAGGGTGAAGTTCTTATCGGAATATAAAAATCGTCTCTTAACTTTTTAACTAAATATTCTCTTATTTAAAAACCGATTTTTAGTTTTTTTAGTTAAAAATTAGAAGATGATTTTTTATATTCGGTTAAAAACTCCCTTTAAGAATCCGGTTAATCTAACGAGTGGTGGTCAGTTTGGCTGAATCCAAATTTGAGTATAATACGACGACTTTTGAAAAAAAAAAGATTTATTATACGCGTTTTTGGGCCTCTTTAGTCAATGGGCCTATAGTAATTACAGACTCTCTCTCTCTCACTCTCTTTTCAGTAAGAAAGACAAAATAAGAAAAAATCTAAACAAACAATGTACTCCGCCGTGAATCGGATTCTCTGACTCTGTGAATGGATCGGATCCATTTACTTTTAGTAATATTTTTTTATTTATAATTTCTTTTTCAGAGTCTCAAAGTTCGATATCCTCTGCATGCAATTCAATCTACTTCCTCGACTGTGATAAGGCGGCTCAATTCCAGAAGCTTCCGCTTCAATTACTCACTGAGGTTTTCTTTCCTTCCTTCTCCTCTTCGTTTCTGCAAGCTCTTATTCATCTTTCTCAATGTGATCTCTTACGGAATCTACGATTACTTTAGACCTCTCTCTGTATTAGTTTCGCGATTCGGCGATTCTTCAAACTCCGAAAAATTTGGAAACTCTTATCCTCGTTGATTTGATGATTCTGCATTCGCTTCGAATCGAATTGATTGAGATTTGCTTCCGCGCCTTTTTTTCTATTTAGTGAGATTATGCTTTGATTGTTGATGCTGATAACTTAATTGGAAAAGTTTGCAGTGTTTGGTGTGTAGAGTGATCTGGATATGCTGCCTTTGATCCTCACCGACGAGAGAGTACGCAAAGCTTGTGAGACAACAAGAGAACTCAAAATCCCCGATGAGAAGACACTCTCAGTGCTCAAGAAGCTGCTCCAAGAGAACGGTGAGAATTGGACTCTCATAAAACTTGATAACTACACCGCATTGATCGACGCTATCTACTCTCTTGATGATGAACAAGAAGAAGAAGTAGAGGATAAGAAAAAAAACGAAACTTCATCAAACAGCACTAGAGGGAAGCATGTCTTTGACTCTCCTCCTAGTGGTGCTCTGAAGAAGCAAAGAGAAAGTTCATCTAACAGAGGGAAGAATGTTGTTGTGGGCACTGAGTGCTCTCCCGCTACTCTCAAAAGAAAATATGAGACCCGTTCTGCAACCTCAGGATCATCCTCCGAGGAAGCTCAGAAGCAGCAACAGACCAGCAATGGTGTTGTTCGCAAGAAGAAGTATAAAACCATTATTCGTGACATCACGAAAGGCTCAGAGAGCGTTGAGATATCTCTGGTTGATGAGGTTGGGACTGAGCAAGTCCCCAAGTTTACTTACATCCCTCACAACATTGTCTACCAAAGTGCTTACTTGCATGTGTCCTTAGCTCGGATTTCTGATGATGATTGTTGCGCGAGCTGCAAAGGGGACTGTCTTTCAGCGGACTTTCCGTGTGCTTGTGCTCGTGAAACCGGCGGAGAGTATGCGTATAGTAAAGATGGGTTGTTAAAGGAGGAGTTTTTGGATACTTGTCTTAAGATGAAAAAGGCGCCAGATAGCTTCAGTAAGTTTTACTGCCAAGACTGCCCTTTGGAGAGAGGTGATGGAAAGTGTGAAGGACATTTGATCAGGAAGTTTATTAAGGAGTGCTGGAGAAAGTGTGGATGTGATATGATGTGTGGGAATCGAGTGGTGCAGAGAGGGATAAGGTGCCAACTGCAGGTAACATGCTACTTTAGTTCCTTTATGCCGACCATTGCTTCATGTCTTGATGTTTGACTAGCAAAAGCAAAATATATGTTGCAGGTTTACTTTACTCAAGAAGGGAAAGGATGGGGTATTAGAACACTGCAAGACTTGCCGAAAGGAACATTTGTCTGTGAATACATTGGTGAAATATTGACCAATACGGAGTTGTACGAGCGGAATATAAGGTCTACTAGTGAACGGCATACATATCCTGTAACTCTGGATGCAGACTGGGGTTCTGAAAAGGATTTGAAAGATGAAGAAGCTCTCTGTCTAGATGCCACAATCTGTGGGAATGTCGCTAGGTTTGTCAATCACAGGTAGTACCAATCAACTCTCCTTATGCTAATGTTTTTTCGTGCTTCTCTTGAGAGTTAATCGTTCTTTGGACTTTATTGATGCAGGTGTGAGGATGCAAACTTGATTGATATTCCGGTACAAATAGAGACTCCTGACAGACATTATTACCATGTAAGTATATGATTTCCCCACTCTAACATGATCAAGGCACTGATTGTTAAAGTAAGTTTTCAGCGAGCTTAAGGATTTTGGGTTTGGTCATGTGCAGATTGCCTTTTTTACCATTCGAGACGTGAAGGCCATGGATGAACTGACATGGGTAAGCACGCAACTGTGGATATGTCACTGAAGCTAAACAACTAGACATGATATTGATTTTGGCATTTTGCCATTTTCTATATATATATATATATATATATATATATCTGCTTTGTTTGTATATGACTCCACGAACGAGATGGACCAAACACGTCTTCTACTATTCCTGGAATGTTATTCACTCTTGAGTTATACACATACTCCGTTCAAATAACCCGTGTTTTTTAATTTGCAGGATTACTTGATAGATTTCCATGATGAAAGTCATCCCGTGAAGGCATTTAGATGTTGCTGCGGAAGCGAATTATGCAGAGACAAAAAGCCAAAAGGTCAGTAATCTTCACACATTGCCTTCGTTATTCAAATCTTTATGACAGAGCATTGGCTTGCATCCTTAGTAATGCACACATATTCTAAGTTAGAACTTGTTTTGTTCGGTAAGAGATCCGAACATTTCGTAAAATACATTGGTTCAGAGAAAAATGAGTTTTCTTGGCTAATTATGCGTTATGGTGGGACATATGTCAGGATCTGGAGGCAAGTCAGGAGAAAGAAGAAAGGCTGTTCCTGCTAAAAAACAAGCAGGTGAGAAAATTGTCCTAGTCTTGAGAGAAGATAGGCATCAGTTGTCATAGTTTGTCCTCTCTAAAGCTTTTGATCCCATTATGATTTGTGAATGATTCGTTTAGTCGTTGGGTGTTTACTAATACCTGCAAAATCTTGTAACGCAGGTTCCAAAGCGATGGCATTAAAACGAAAATGAGGCTGAACATCAGAGTAACACATAATAACCCACGTACACTTTGATCCATACTGAGCTGCTTGCTTAAGTTCAAGAGAGAAGTCTTATGTTCGCCACAGCTCTTCACTTAGAATAATCCCCTTTCTTTAGGTAGAATTATCTGAACTGAGCAGATTCTTCTCAGTTAGCTGACAAAAGATTGTTTAGACACGAATAAAAGTTTATGTTGGGTAACCAAAGAAACTCATTGTTAATGGTTTGTTCTAGAGAATGCATTAATGTCAAATATATTAACATTAAGGTCTTCTTATAAGAAATAAATTGGTTATGGTTCCTTTTAAGGTTCTAAAGTGTAAAGCATATATTGGTTAATATTACAATGATGCATTGTTAGAATCAACTTTCAAACATGCCATCTGACTCGAGACTAGACTGAAGATAATTGAGAAAAAGGGGTATAATCTGTATTGGTAAGCTCCTCCGGCCCATTAAAGATTATAATTTGTATTGCATCATTGGGCTTATGGGTAAGTATTTTCGGCCCATATAGTATCAAATCCAGGTCAGCACACATTAGTTGTAGTAAGCCCTAGCATAACAAGTTATATACCGTGTCTCCTCACTGCCGTCGAACTCTTCCCAACGTGAGAGCCTGCAACCATGTCGAAGCGAGGTAACAATCTCTTCCTTTTGTCAAGATATGTTGTTCATATGTTCGCTTGTGCTGCCTTATGCTCACGTATTGAAGATCTAGTGTTTATCACCTTTAAGTCTATACATTTGTGAGAATCATGTTTGATCGTCGTTTATAAAGCTGAATCTGCGTTTCTTGTGATTAGTTTCAAGTATTACACATATAACTGTCATGAATCATATGTTAAGATGTTAGTTTATAGTGTAACTCATCTGTGATGTTTTGTTTCGAATGTTTGTTGTTTGATAGGAAGAGGAGGAACCTCTGGAAACAAGTTCAGGATGTCACTGGGTCTTCCAGTGGCAGCCACCGTGAACTGTGCTGACAACACCGGAGCCAAGAATCTCTACATCATCTCCGTCAAAGGTATCAAGGGTCGTCTCAACCGTCTGCCGTCCGCATGTGTTGGCGACATGGTCATGGCTACCGTGAAGAAGGGTAAACCGGATCTACGTAAGAAGGTGCTGCCAGCTGTCATCGTTAGGCAGAGGAAGCCTTGGCGCCGAAAGGACGGTGTCTTCATGTACTTCGAGGGTAAAATCATTTCTATATCATGTCTTCATCTATTACTGCTGAATGTCTAATCAAAGTTGGTCCGTTGATTGCAGACAATGCTGGTGTCATTGTCAATCCCAAGGGTGAAATGAAAGGTAAGAACATCGTGTTTATTTTGATTTGGAGCTAATCGTGGTAGCTGATGAATATCTATGCATCTGTTTGTGTGTAATGTGTATAGGATCTGCTATCACTGGACCAATCGGGAAGGAGTGTGCCGACCTGTGGCCAAGGATCGCTAGTGCTGCTAACGCCATCGTTTAAGAATATCTCTCTCTCTTTCGTGTTTGTTGAACGTTTTATTCAAACCTCTGTTGAGGATGTTTTGTTTTTGTCTTAGACTTGCGTTTTGCCTTAATCTTGGTTCTAGTTATTTACTTATATTATGGTTTTGTTCGACATTTAATTTTGCCAGTGAGATTTTAATTTCTGTGTCAAATCAAACAAGAGATGTGTGGACCGGTTCTTCCTCTGGTTTGGTTCGGTTAATCTGAATATAAGTTCTTCCTCTGGTTTAGTTCGCGCTTTGATTCTCTACAGGTCTAGTTTTCGGCCCAAAATAAACTTGTAAATTGTAATGCTCGAGATGAAATGTGGCTGACCAGCCCAATAAGCCCAATGCGATGCGGAATAATAAATTATTATTACTTATGTGTATTATTTTCTTTAGTTGAACCTGTGAAATGAACATTAACAATATGCTTTAGTCTTTAGTCTCGTGTACTAACAGGATTGGGTATTGGTCCAACAAAATAATTTTCTTCTATCACTTTCGATGGATAATATAGATAGTTTTTTTTCTGATGTCAATAGAAAATCAATTAGAATCAAGCAAATTAAAAACTGCTACTAGGTTAGGTCAAACATTATGAAAATGTCTAAAAATGAATATTGGGTAGTGCCTTGACGTTATAAGCACCGAGCAACACTCGACCAATCAAAATAGAAGCAAACATCAGATGGACCCCACATACGCTTCATTTTATATAACACGGCCTTTCGTTTATTGACTCTGCTCTACATAATGAATCTCCTTTTATAGTCTTCTCAAATAATTCAGGAAGAGAAAAATAGTTTTGTTTTGTTTGGGAGAAGATAAATACTTAAAAGGACAAAAAAAATTTGGTTTAGTTCAATCATTCAAGGATTAAAAGCTCTTTTGGTATTGGATTCTGTGTTGCTTGGTCGAGTAAGAAGATTCTGTCTTTTTCTTTCCTTTTTTTTTTGGGTGTGAGGAGATTCTATAATCCATTAACTCACTGTCGGCATTCTTAGACAATCGGTGAGTTATGTTTATGTATCTCTTCAGAGAGTTAGCTGATTGTTTTTTTTTGTTCTTTATGATTTGTGGAGGGAAGAGAAATGAACACTAACTAATTGTCCGTTTGATCTGTTATTGATTTTTTTTTTTAGCTCAGCTTAAAGTCATTAAATTTGCTGATTCTGTTCGTTTATTGTCTCTTGTTGATGTGGTATTGGTTCACTAATGTTCTGTTTTTTCAAAATTTTCAAGCAAAAGGTCTGATTTTTTTTTTTCATGGAGGATAAGAAAGTATAATCTCAAGATTTTGATTCAGCTTAAAGTGCTGTTTCTCTTCAATTGGTTGGCTCTATGTTCTGTTTATTTTTTTTCTCTTGAAAATTTTAAAGCAAAAGGTATATATGATTTTTTTTCATGGACGATAAGAAAGTTCAATCTTATGATTGTGACTTTGTTATGATCCAAGAATCGTTTCTATTCACTGGTCAAAGCTATTTCATTTTAGATTTAGTTCTCTGTAAGATTCTAATTTCTTGACGTGTCAATTTTGATAAGGGGTTAATTGATTGAATGATAAAATGTGTTCATAGTGACTCTAATCCTTTGATTGTCTCTGTGGTTTACCAAAAGCCATTTTGCCTTTTTCCTTTCTTTCTTTTCCCAAATGGGACGTTTCCCAGTTGCTTGCATTTGATTCCAATATCTTATTTTGTGGTCCACTATTTTGATTTTGATGCATCTGTCATTTCCATGATAGCTTCCTGGCTGAAACAAGTTTTGTTTTGGGTAAGAATATTAGCATTTTCTTCCTGTTCCCTTTTAATCTTTCCTCTTGTGTTAATATTTGTTAAAAGCTTTAGATTTTTCTTTATGATCCAAGGCAAAACCAAAAGTGAAGAATATTCTTTGAGAATGTTTTTTTTTTTGAAAGGAAGAAAAGACTAAAGGATTTCAATTATGGCAAGGGAATTTTATTCAACAGTTTATGTTCTTTAGATTCATTTCTGTGTATATAAGTTACTGATAGTGAGTCTCATTTCATTTGCTAAAGCCAATACACTTCTCTGTTAATATTTGTAGCTAATCTTCCCTCTATGACACTTACTGGTGATTTCGGTTTTCCACCAACAGCCATGTCTTCCTTTTTCCCTCTTCTTCCCGCAACTCTAGATGAGAGATACAATCACCATAAGTCCCCTAACTCTTTGTGGGTTTCATCATCAGGACAGGAACCGATGAACAACCCTGTACCCTGCCAAGTGTTTCCTCTGGTCTCTGGTGGCACTTCTTCTGGCTTCTGCAATGGCACTTACGTTTCATCACATGAAAGAAGCTCCTCGCAGACCAGACAATCCGTGGAAACACAACCCTTGCCGGTGACTAATCAACCTCAAGAGCAGAGAGATGTGAGCTGGCCTGAAGACCAGCTTCAAGGGTTCTTTGACTTTCCTCCACAAGCAGAGAGCAGCAGAGCGAAAAGCGAATGGCCAGACTGGGCCAATCAGATGATCTCTGTCGGTGATGGTCTGGGACCTAACTGGTCGGAGCTTCTAGGTGATCCTAATGTCCTCAACCAAGATTCAAAGGTTTGTTTTATGCAGCTAAATCTCTCTATATCTATTTATTGGCCTCAAGATTCTTATTAAGAGAAGCTCTCATGATGTGTTGCAGATACCAACACCTTCTTGTGATATAGCTAGGCAAGAGATAGTAGTCAGTACTCAGCATCAGGTGGATCCTTCGAGTGCCAAAAGCCCACAAGCTAGTTCAATGACATCTAAGCAACGAATGCGTTGGACGCCTGAACTCCATGAAGCATTTGTTGATGCTATCAATCAGCTAGGCGGTAGTGAACGTGCGTGAGCCCCCCCTTTTCTTTTCTCTCTCTCTTCTCATGGATGCAAATTTTAGCTTAAAGACTTACTATTGCTTATAACTGCAAAACCATAGGAGCCACACCTAAGGCTGTATTGAAGCTCATCAATAGCCCAGGGCTGACCATATACCATGTCAAAAGCCATTTGCAGGTTATTATTTGTTCTTATTATCTCATTTTTTTTGGTTTATATGCATTAGCTTTTCCCATTTGTAATCTGAACCGTCTTTGTATTGTTTGACTTCTCTCCAGAAATACAGAACGGCTAGGTATAAACCGGAGATTTCAGTAGATACAGGTACTCTTACAAGCTTTGATGCCATCTAAGAGATCTTGTGTGTGAGGAAACAAGTCTCTATACTAAATTTGCTTTCCTTGTTTGAACAGAAAAACCTCCACTGAAGACTTTGAAGACCATTGAAGATATCAAGTCTCTTGACTTGAAGACGTAAGCTATAAACTTCAGTTCTTCCTTCAGAACAGACTATGTAAGCACAAGGAAGTTTGTACTTATAATACTGACGATTTTGTTCTTTGTCTTCTTCTTCTTCTTCTTCAGGAGCATTGAGATCACTGAAGCTCTACGGTTACAAATGGAAGTTCAGAAAAAACTCCATGAGCAACTTGAGGTATGATTCCAACTTCGTCAAAAGAAGCTTACATGAAACAAAAACTGTGTTCTTTCCTCTCCGTTTTTTTGTCTGAAGATGTTGGTCTTAATACAATGCCAGGTCCAAAGAACGTTACAGTTACAAATTGAGGAACAAGGTCGGTATCTCCAGATGATGATTGAGAAAC
Source organism: Brassica napus (assembly GCF_020379485.1). Classification (NCBI taxonomy): domain Eukaryota; kingdom Viridiplantae; phylum Streptophyta; class Magnoliopsida; order Brassicales; family Brassicaceae; genus Brassica; species Brassica napus. Next base: position 55,130,376 of record NC_063448.1, on the reverse strand, counting down.
AACAACAGAAGATGCAAGAGAAGAAAATAGGCTCTTCTTCTGGCTCATCATTAATGCCAGAAGCTGACACTTCTTCAGCTCCATCACCAGACCTTTCACAAGTGTCAATAACTGAGAGACTGCAGAGTGATTCTGGCACATTGGATCAGAGCGGGTATCCCTCTTTGGCTACTAAGAAACGAGTTAGAGAAGATTAAAGACATATTGTGACTGCAGAAGTTGGAAGTGATGACACTGACCTAGTGACTTGCGCTTGAAGTTTCTTTTTTTGTATAGGAGACATGTTTCTCTTGGAACTAAAGTTAAGTTTTGTAATTGCATTTACAAAAACATGTTCATTGCTCTTCCTCTTGTTGCTTAATGTGAAACTCACACCTAGGAATGGACACATTTATCCAAAACAAAAAAATTAAACCATACCGAATCAAAATAACTGAAACAAACCGTATTTCATAAATATTCGGCCAGATCTTATATTTTTCGAACTAAAAACAAAAAAAAACAAACCAAAATCGAACCTAAATATGTTTATGAACTGAAATACTTGAAAACCCGAATTATCCGAATAGTTTTTACCCAAAATTTTATTCAAACAACCAAGTTATCCAATATTTAATATGAAACTCGAATTATTCCATATTTCATCTGTATTATCCAAAATTACCCAAAGAATCGGACTAAATCCAATTTTTTCCGGATATTGGCTAGTTTTTTAAATTTTGCTATCCAAACCATAAAACTTAAATAATCAAACCGAATTTTGTAAATAACCAGACAGTTCTTAAATTCTAAAACCAAGAAAACCAAAAATTGAAATACACAAACCGAAATTTTCGAACCAAAACCGAACCTACTCGCATCAGCAGAGACCCAACTAATCAACTTTTAATTGGTGATGAGATGACTGACATGGACAAATCGTTGTCGAGCTGGACTACTGTCGGCTGACGAGTCAGCTATTGTAGTGTTGCTGACGTGGCTTTACGACTTAATAATATAACTCTCTCTCGAAATACGTTTTTCTTTTCCTTCTGCTTCATCGATCTTCTCCCACAAAAATTCTGCAATTCTGGAGAAAGCTAAAGGTCTCGCCTTTATCAAGTAATCAAGAAGAAGATGCTGTTTCAGGTAGGAGGTGATGGCACGCGCCCTACCTTCTTCGAGATGGCCGCAGCTCAGCAGCTTCCAGCTAGCCTCCGCGCCTCTCTCACATACTCCCTCGGCGTAAAATTTCAAATAACTCTTCCTTCTTCTTAGCTTTGAGATTCTATTACATATTCATGTTCGTTGGTTTTTTGTTTGTTTGTAGGTTTTTGCATTGAGAAGATCGTTTCTTCATAGAATCTTAGACTACGAGGATGAGTTCTTTGCTTCTCTGATGCTTGTTCTCGAAGGACATAGCTTAAGAACCACAGGTTAGATTCTGGATCAATGTGTTTGGGATTGGAGGAGAGTGAATGTGTATAAAGTTTAGTTTTTTTTGAATGAGTTGTTTGTTTTCAGATGCTTCGTTTGCTGAATCATTGTATGGTTTAAGGAGGAAGTCAGTGAGATTGAGATTAAGCAAAGGTTCTGGTGAAGAAGTTCAACGTTCCGGTTTAGAGAAACGTCAGAGGATCCTCTCCGTTGTGTTTCTGGTACTGTCTCTATCCAAAGGCATAAAAAGCTTTGTGCCTTTAAAGCTTGGTACTACTTTTTGATAAGTGCCTTTTTTTTTTGTTAGGTTGTGTTACCGTAATTTAAATCGAAGTTGCATGGTATATATAACAAGGAAAGGGAAGCTAGGCTCCGGGAGAGTTGTGGGGAACAGAGGACCAAGGAGAGGAACCAGTTGTTCCAAGAGGGAATAGTGGGAATCAGGAGCTTTCTGTTCGAGTACAGTTAGCTACGAAGATTAAAAAGTTTGTAGCTGTGTGCTATCCTTGGATACATGCATCAAGTGAAGGTAATTTCAGATTTATGTAAAGCACGGATGTTTAGTATATTAGCTGATATGATTCTTTATATTAGTTAGGTTGAGCTTCATGCCTAGAGTTGGTAATCTTGATGTTCTGAATTGGAACCACATTCCATGTTTTTTAGTACATTTCTGGATGGTTCTGAGTAATGTACACTGAGCCAGCGTTTGCTTTAATATGATATGAGGATTCATAATGGTTCTCTGGCATCTTTATATAGTTTAACTTATCTGGGATGATCTGGGCTTCTCTGTGCAGGATTATCATTCACTTACCAGCTCCTGTATCTACTGGACGCTACTGGATTTTATTCCCTCGTGCTTCAAGCTCTTGGGATTCAAGTTTGTCGAGCTACAGGGCAAGAACTGGTATCCACATTCTTCCTTATTTTTTTCTTGAAATTTCTGCAAGAAGATCATTGACTAGATGTGTTATGTCTTGCTCTTTTAATGCCAAGATAGATGGATACATCTTCAAGTATTTCAAAGATAAGGAACCATGAGCGTGAGAGACTTCGTGGTCCTCCATGGTTTAAAGTAAGATTTCACTTATCTTAATCTTCCCGTAATTTAAAGAATGAGATTAGCTGATTCATTCTACTGCTTACACATTAATGATCCAACATCTGACATTACTGAATATTAATCTAGACAGTGCAAGGGGCACTTCTCAGCTGTTCATATGTGGTGCTTGACTACGCCCAAACCGGTTTAATTGCAGCAGTTTTTATCTTTAAAGTAAGTACCCATAAGGCATAAACTTTCCTGTTTACAATTCTTCTCTTGTTTTACCGTCTTGAAACCTCCCACCATATTCTGAAGGAGATTTCTTTATAAAATGTGAGCTTTAATCACATTGGACTGGATTTTGTATTCTACAGCCACAAGTTAATGCAATTAAGCTATTGCTATTCTTTTGGCTTTATCTCTCTCGGTAGAGTTTTTATCCCATACATATTTTATTTGAACATAAGTGTCTCATTCTTTTTTTTCTCCGTTCTGTAGATGATGGAGTGGTGGTATCAATCAGCTGAAGAGAGATTGACAGCTCCTACCGTGTACCCTCCACCTCCACCTCCTCCATCCCCAAAGATATTCATATCAATTGGTAGCATTTTCTGAAACTAATGTTCTATAGCTCACTCAGCTTTGTAACTGTCGTTTGGTTTCTCTCAAACAGGTGGCTAAAGAAGGAATCCCTCTACCTCCTGACAGGACTCTCTGCGCGTTATGCTTGCAAAAACTTGCAAACCCATCAGTTGTAACAGTCTCTGGATTTGTCTTCTGCTATTCTTGCGTATTCAAGTATGTTTCACAGGTAAGTTCTCCAAATATTTTCTCTATATTCCCAGTAACCACTCCCTTGATATAAAAGCTTATGTCGGTATTCTGATTTAAACAGTACAAGCGATGTCCAGTGACATTGATTCCAGCAAGCGTGGATCAGATTAGGAGGTTGTTTCATGACACTTAGAGACAATCGGTTTAATGTTTTTAAGCCAAACACTGAGCGCTTCGTTCTCAATCGTTGGGTTGGAGGTGGCGCAACCAGTGTGTACACTGGAAGAGCTAAAAGACTGCCAAGTGAGGCTCCTAATTCCACAATTGGTTTATGTATATAAGCTTTCTTGTAGAGTTCATCAAGTGCATCTTGTATTGCAAGAAAGATGTGTTGCTCCTAACTGAAGCTGAATTTGATGAAGACAAAGAAAGCAGACAGATATTTTTTTGTTTCCTTCTTAGTTTCGACTTCAAAAGGAATTGTATATTTTCTCAAATTGGGATATAACAATAGTGAACAGGATAGAATAAAATAATACTTTTAGGAGTTCTTATACTTTTATGTGTTTATTTCTTGCTTTGTGGGGTTTTATCCAGAGGGTAGGAAAGACGAGATCATCAGTGAGCCCTTAGCCCTTAGAAGAGGCATTGACAAAGTTATCCAAGCTCAAAATATCTGCTTTAGGGAGTAGTTAACTGCATTGATAAATCTTAGATCCAAGCTAGTAGTAAACCATAGTAGTAGTAGTAAAGATCGTTTTGGTTGGTTTAGTAAGAGCGGTGTTGTATATGATACTAATGCTGCCACAACAACCTTTTTATGGAAAGTTTAACAACCATTACTATAAAATGTTCATAACTTTCATAATGCAACAGAGTTCATCCAACAACAGATAGCAAACTGAAATCTAGTGATTTTCAAACAAGTGAAATATATCCATAAACTAGAAACTGGAAAAGAAAGCGTGTCAAATGTTGCCCCAACAAGAACACATCATCATGAAACCAGAAAACCACTTAGAATAATTAGATATAAGGGTAGTGTTGTGTAGAAAAAAAGGGGATTAGACTTATTAAGAAACTTTGATGATCTCAGTTTTGCCTACTTTCTTCTTCAGAGTTCGAGCAAGCTCAAGTACATCCACTCCCTCTCCTTCCACCATAAGCTTCCCTTGTTCTTTCTCCAACCGCACTCCCTTAACTCCTGAAAACGTAGTCATTCTTTTTCATTAGGCTTTTGTGTTTTTATTTTATTTTTGTGATGTTGTTTTGTTTGATTGTTTAAGTTTACCGGATGCTCCTACTACAATCTTCATGGCTTTGGTCCTGTATTTTTCACTGCTCATATTCACTTTCAGCACCATGGTTTGCTGATCACATGGCCAAAAACTCATCTTAAAAAAATCAAGTGATGCATGATTTGATCAAAAAAATGGGAATGAAGAAAAGAAAAAGAAATGATCTTGTTGTACCTTTGCCATATCTTGTAGCTGTGGAGAGAAACTTGAAAAGGTGCTTTTGCTTTCTGAGACAAGAAGGCTCTTGAAAGTTTTCAGAACTTTGGCCAAATAAAAAAAACAAAAAAAGAAGAAGAAAGTTTTGAGAACAAAACAAAGGAGGGTGTTCATAGATAATAAAAGATGATTGAAAGTAATGCCAATATTTAAAGAGGAGAGTTTTCATGTGCTATTTGACACTATATGGTTAATTAATACCTCCCTCCTTAAGTTTTCCACTGATAGTAAACCATCACTATCTTACTGTTCTATTTTCACATCTCATAAAAGCAATGTCTTGACCGTCCAGAGTTTCAAACTTGGCCATTTTGATTGTTTCTTAACCTGAATTGGTTATTTGATGAAATCAAGGGGTTAACTACCACCACAAAACAAAAAAGTATGTAGGGGCTTGATGATATATCCACCAAACTGATGGTATATGCGTTCAGACCTGATGATATCTGATAATTAAAATCTGTGTGTGAAAACAGTGAACCGGATAGAATAAAATAAAAACTTTTTTACTATTGGAGTTCATGTTCCATGGCTTCTATTGAAATCATTTGCTCCTTAACCGAAACATGTAATGATGATAAGGAATTTCAAAAGTAAGGTGACATTACAAGAGCAATAAACAAGGAGTTTTCACAAGGCCTCAATATGATGGACGAGCTTTGAGACCGATAGTTTCTCCATAAAAATTCTTAAAATCTGATGCTTATCCTTATAATTCCATAAGCTTCACATCCTCCACATGGTTCAGATAGGTGTAAATAGAATACCCCATGCCACTCCTTAACGCTCCCACTCCTTGGATTACAACTCTTGTTACAGTCTCCTTGTCGAAATTGCAGTAGTAAACCTGGAAAGGCTCACCTGAATATTCGGACGACATAAAGAATTCATTAGGACCAGTCACTCCAACAATCACTAACGACTCCTCTGGATCAACTACATCTTTCCACATAGGGGGCAATGTGTAAACACGTTTGGACCACTCATGTCTTTCGGGGTCTTCTAGAACCCACATCTTAACAGTTTCACTATCGAAATAATAACTTTTGCCCAATGGTACTAAAGCCAATTTACCGTTGCAGTCTAGCAGCCGATGATGCAGTTTCCTTTTCGGGTGCTTAACAAAGCTGTACTTCTCAGTTCTAACATCGAAGCAAATTATCATATGAGCCTCGATGTAATAGAAAACACCACCAATGCATATATTCTGTGTACCCGAAGAAGAAGGACATGGACATGGGATGCCACATTCAGCCATTCTCCATGTCAATTTCTCATCACTTCCTCGTCCTCCTCCTAATGTAAGCACTTGATGCTCCATAGTTGTGCCTTTGTGAAGAAGCCAAATCATTCCCAATACCTTGTGTAGTTTCTCAACGGGATCATACCCGAGTAAGCTTACTATCCCAACCCTCTTCCTTGTCTTCACTTTGGGTATAGTAAGTGACTGTCCCGTGCTGGGGTTACATAACACCGACTCCTCCACCTTGAATCTCCTTCCATTTACGAACCGGTGACCACTAATACGGACACATACAAGGCCATTGACACTTGCAGATATATCTTTGACAGGGTGATCAAAGGAGAAACTCATGTGATGATCGGCCGCAACAGACAACATCTCATCAGGACTCTGAGGTTGAGGTGAAGAGAGGAAGAAGAGGTTATTACCTTCCCAAAAGGCGAACAGTAGCCGCGGGCGAGCCTGAGACCTTGTCAAGCGCAGATCCCTGAAATCAGAACGGCCAAGTACCAAGGCCCAGGGCTTGGATACGCAACGACAGATGGCGACGGACTTGAGGGATAGCCTGGAGAAGATGTCGATCGTGAGATCGATTGGGAGCGGCAGTGATGAATGTTGTTGGTCAGTATCAACAAGGCTGCTGCTGGTTCTACGATCCTTGCGCTGCCTCCGTGGTTTCATGGTCCCTTGGATAGCAAGCAACTCAACTAGTGCCTAACGGATGATACAACACATAATGTTAAACCAGACACGCATGATGAAAGCAAATCCTCTAAACACAATTTTTTTGAGCTTTGCTGAACCTAAAAGGCTAAAATCAAATGTTTATAGAATCAAACAATTACAGATTCAAACTTTCAAACAATTACGGATTCAAACTTACTATCTTCTTTCGAGAGAACAGAGGCGGCGAGGATGTACGTACGGAGTCAATGACAACGTTCAATAACCTTGTTGGAATTGGTCTTGGTTCTGTTCATCTCAGGCAGGATACGTTGACTTTGAAGAGGAGAGCTGGTCAAGGTTGTGTTACATCAGACACTCTAGCTGGACAAGAAGGTTTGAAGTGGAAGAAGTATTCGAAAGGCGCTAGACGGATTAGATCAGAAAGAAGGTGGCATTACAAGAGAAAATAAACAAGAACATTACCAAAGCCTTTTCACAAGGCCTCAGTGATGGCTCAAAAAGTGAAACATCTTTGAATCCAATCGAGGCAATTCTGCAGAATGCAGTGGACAAGATCCGACAAGAAGAGTAAATAATATCCTTGATTCAGAATACTGCAACCTCTGCAGTTTTGCACTAACCATATTAAACAAAACAAACATGGTGTGGTTTTTTTCATTGTAAACAAAACACAACTACATATTGTTCATACGATAATGAAACGAGAGCCCAAAAAATTGTGCCATTCAAGTGGCTAACGGCAGGTAAGGCACTTGTTCAGTGGAAACCCATTGAAGAGGAGAGTCTGCTTAAAGATGATAAAAGTAAAGTTTTGTGTTTCTTGTGAGATAAGGAAAGTTACGACCTTAGGGAAAATAGTTCACATGTGATTATGTTGTCGAGCGAAGCAGAAGAGTTTCCAGCACCAAGGACCGGGACGAGATTGAATATAGGTTCTTTGGCGACTCTACCTTCAGGGCTCATCTCGTTAAGCTCTTTGAATGCAGTTTCAAAAACGTTGAATAATCTCTTTACGGACACACCTAGACTTGTAGAGAAATGTATCCTCAAGCTCTGCATCAACAAAAAGAAGAAGATATAAGCAATGCTTTGGATGAAAAAACTGACATTGTTTATGAAGAAACTCATTCTCACCGTAGTGTCATTCCAAGAGAATGAATTTTCATACAAGGTTTTGTTGAGAAGATATACACAAAATCTCGTTACTCTCTCCAGTTGTTGTTCCTCTTTAGGTTCATGAAGCTTCTTCATCACTTCGGTTGAGATGGAGAGAATGGTCACACATATTTTCCCATCAACAACTCGTTTCTGCACACAGTCTTGGTGCCATTCCTCTGGCTTATACCCCCAACAGCCGTAGTCTCCTTCACCAAACTGATCTTGTCTTGTTTCATCGTCGGTCTCTGAATCTTCTTGAACGTATAAGACAGGTTTTACTTCAACAAGAGCCCTGCAGAACAAAAGTTCAGTGTTTAAAATTCACAGACCAGTAATATTATATTCTCTTCCGTTGTTTAATACCTTTTTGGAAGATCAGGGACAAGGATGTAAAGGAAGATAGGATCAAGGACCCTCCGAGAAGACTTTGCCAAATCTAAGAAAGAAAGAAACTTCTCATGAAGTTGGCTCCTCTCTGATTCCTCCGTGCGTGCTGAACAGAACACCACAAAGAGAAGAGCTGATGAAGAGATTGAGCATCTAAAAGCCTCAGCTATCGCCTCACTGTTCGTCAATGCTTGATTCAGCTCAGCAACTGCGCCTTCGTTTCTAAGATTCATCGTGGGAGGGTCAAGCCCTAACTGACCAGCCATGTGAAGAACACCCTTGTGCAAAGTCGCCTGAAGAGAAAAAGTATTACAGTGAATGAGTTTGCTGATAATAAAATTTTACTCTCTCTATTTCATTTTAATTGTCATTTAATTTTGTATATTTTCTAAACAAAACCATCATTATCTATACACATAACCATATTTTAACCAATAGAAAAATAGATTGGAATATAAAGTCATAAATTTTCACCTGACTATAAGGTCCGATGCAGCTAGGTGCCCAGGAGGAGATACTTTGCACATGGAGAACCCTTTTGCTTTGGTCATTTGCCACTAAAACCTCAACGTAAGCTTTTCCAAGACCAGCTTGTACCAAAGGAAGCTCTATTGTGCTACGTGAAGGAACACCAAAAGGGCACTTCTCATGTGTGATAAACTTCACATACGTCTCATTGGCTGCGGCAAACTCACTCATATCAGAGATGTAAAGATGAATGTACAAGACGTTCTGCCAGTTGAATCCTTGTTTCAGAAGCTGAGACTCGGTTTCTTTAAGAGCGGTCTCAAGATCTTCTCTCAGACCTGTTCAAAGAGAAGCAAATATCAAGTTCTTGTGGGAGGCAACTTGAAGATTTAGTTTGATTCTGGAGTTACCTGTGGAAGATTGACTAGAATCTTCCAGCCAGCAGCAGATGGAGAATGTGTTTTCTTTCCCGGTCTTTGATAAGCTAACTCTGTTTCTTGTATGTTCCACGGTTCCATTATCTGGTTGGCGAGTAGATTCTGGTGTGTTGGGACCATCTCCTTGTACCTCAAACACCAAACCTGGTTCCTTCTTCTCAAGAGAATTAGAGTCTTTCTTTTCGAGATGGAAGGTCGTTGGATGAAGAACTCCAACAGGTGCAATAGAATCTGGAGAGTGTAGCACAACTTGAAATTCATCAAGCACGATTCTCGCATTCTAAAGAAAACAGAAATTGTCAAAGCTACAAATAAATGTGATGAAACACAATGAACACAGCATTGCTAAGAAGACATACAGTGAAAAGCGGGCAATCGAGAGTCAGAGTCTCATATTCTCCTCCTTCACCGCAAACATTACTTCCATATAACCTTAAGCAAAGATACATTCAGAAGCCACATAATCAATGTAACACAACTAGCTAATAAAAGAGAACTGTGGCATACTCTTTTAACTTCAAAAGATATGGCTCCATGAAGGCTAAGTCTTTCCCTAAATGCTTAGAAGGATCCAACCCTATTGCCGCCACCTGTTAACATGAAAGAAAACCATAAACATATACAGATGTTGATGTTAATAAAAGCATGAAAATATAATAGTACCTTTACTAGAATAGCTTTGATCCCATTAGCTATCTGCAAGTAAACGAAAAAAAACTAATTAAAGAAGACAAATTCACAAAAGAAAAGATTTGAGACTGAGTGTAACTTCTTTGGCTTACCATTTCCTGAAGAAGTAAAGTCTGATCTTGTTTCCACAAAAACGCCAAAGAAACAAGACCTAACCTTGAACAAATACTTTCCACACGCAGACGTTGGTAGTCTGATGCAATGGCGCCAGACGATACTGCCGTGATGGAAGGTATCTGTCTCTTCACTTCACTTAACAAAACAAACAGATCTTCCACTTCATCGTCTGGTGTCATTTGGTAGCTAAGCTTCTGATGCCTGCAAACATTAAATCCTCAGAATGATAATCCATTATAACTAAAACAAAAAAAAATGGATTAGAATCTCAAGCAGAAGCTAGACCTGGAAGAACCTCTGATTCTCCTTCTGAACAATGGCACATTCATGCACTCTGCATAGCTCACAATAATCTGGTGGCCAACCTGAAGAAGAGACATTCAATCAATGAATAAAATTCAGGTTCCAAATTTCATAAAGCCTGTTTTTTTAAAAAAATATATATATTATTTAACCCGAACAATTGGCAAATCAGATTCCGTTACAAACCCGATTTGAACCAAATTTCCAAAGTCAAAACTAGCTTCGCCCACCCATTAAATCCGCACATTCGGCTAGTCTGTTTCATAAAGCCTGTTTATCATGCTAATGTCAGTATCTAGTCTTAGCCTTCTGAAAATAAAAAAAACTACTCAGATTTTACAAATGATGGTATCAGATTAAGAAAAATCAAATCTTTCTTATAACCATTTTTCAAATTCAATTAAAGTATCCAGCTTTACCTCACAATCATCAACATATATATATATATTGAAACCATTAAAGACAAAAGAGGAAGCAGACAGACTCTTACTGTTTGATACATATAGCTGTCTAGTTCATCGACAGAATCATCAACTGGTAACAAGTTCGCCAATGCCACGATCTGTTGGAAACACAAAGAAGCAAACCCCAATTGAGATTTGAAGTACATATAGTACAAAAAAAAAAACAACTTCTTCTTTGAGGTAGTTTCAGGGAAGAAGACGTACCTCGTGACCGTACTGGATACACTTCATCATGACATAACAGCTATCTTTTCCGCCACTGACTAAAGCCACCACCTTCATCTCTCTGTCTCTCTAGTTGGAGTCCTTGAGGTTCTTCTCTGTGTGTAGTCGAGAGAGAGAGAGTCAACAGACAATAGAGTTTGAGGGCGACTTTAAGAAAAGAAATGACTTTTATATTATTTAGGAATCTTGCACGACTTTTCTCCTTGTTATTCGATTGGACCCTTTTATTTTTTCATTTGTCAATTTCTATCCAAATTGAAATTCTATTTAAAGTTTTGGAATCTAGTTTAGGTCTTAATCCAACTGCTAATGCATATGATGAAACTGTAACTGAACCTCCTATCAAAGACTAGGGTTTTATGGACTACAAAGCCTTGTTCAATTATTATCCAGTTACTAGTCATGGGCATATTAATGGAAATCTGAAAATCCAACTGGAATTGAATCGAAGAAACCAAGACCGAAAAATTACAAACACCCAAACAGTTTCTATTTTTTAAACCCAAAAATCCAAATCGAACCAGGACTGAACAGAGAACCAAATAAATACATGATATTCTAAATATAATAAAATATTAATTATTTTTATTTTATTTTTAGTATATATAATATAGTTTATAAATAAAAATATCTGAAATCCCAAATTACCTGAATATTTTTTGGGTTTAATTTGGGTTTTTTAGTTTTTGGGCTTTGAACCCGAACTATTAATAATTCGGTTTCATTTCAGGTTTAAAAAAATCCAAACTCGATACTATCCAAACATATCTGAAAAAACGGGTGCTAAATTCCTTATTCCAAATAATCCGAACCGAACCGAACCGAAAAATGTGAGGGCCCATTACTACCAGCTACATTGGTTTTGGTTCAGATTAATTTTCTAAAAGTGTGTATCAAATGGGTTTGCAACCTAGGTGGACTGGGCCATGTGTTTCTTTTAATAAATTCAGATATAATTAATTGGGCCATGTATTGGGCCACAGATTGGGCCCGCGACACACACACACACCTGGTAAAAACATCGATTCCCCAACTCCCCCCGGCTCTCTCGCCACCATCGATCCCTTTCTCCGCCATTCACTCTCTGCTCACCGCCGCCACTTTCCTTCTCCGATCGAATTTTCCTCTTAATACTCCGATGTTTAATGGAATCGCCGGAGGTGGAGCTGAGGATTTGCCTCAGCTACAGTCCACCATGCGCGCGATTGAACTTGCTTGCTCTTACATTCAGGTTTCGCTTTCTTCCTTTATAGTTACTCATCAACACGCTGCTCACTCCATCCTTCGTTTCCTCGCTTATCTCATTGGATTCCTAATACATCGGAGGAAGCTTTAGCATTTATGAGCTCTTTTTTTTTTTTTTTGCTTCATTTTGAAGTCACAGGAAGTTGCTTATGTGTTTTTTGTGGATTGATTGACAATTACTTGACGTTTCTATGCTTCCCTGCAGATAAATACTAATCCAGCTGCTGCTGAAGCTACCATATTGTCGCTTCACCAGTCTCCTCAGCCATACAAGGCCTGTAGATTCATTCTTGGTAAGTTACTCTTCTTAATTCGGATCCTGACTGCCTCAGTGAACTTGAAGATACAGCTGTTTGAGTGAAAGTGTGTGTGTTTTTTTGTACTTCCAGAAAATTCTCAGGTGGCGTCTGCTAGGTTTCAAGCTGCTGCAGCTATTAAAGAAGCAGCTATCAGGGAATGGAGTTTTCTTTCCACTGAGGATAAAGGGGGTTTGATTAGGTTATCTCTCTCTCTGCTCCTTTTTTTTTTAACGTTTTATTGATAAATGCTTAAGCTTCCACTTAGTTGAACGGTTGGTTATCCTCTGTTAAGTTTGTATTTTTGATTGCTTTGCGAATTAACGTGGAGAATTCATGCTTCGCAATATGGTAATTTTGGGTTACTGCAACTTTTACTTCTGGACTGTGAAACCTGCTGCTTCTTTGACTGTAATGTTTTGTGGTTGGTATGGACACGCATCGTTGTTACCGTCATTAATAAATTAGAGGTTTTCTTATGAGTTGTTGGCTCATAAAAAAGAAAAATAAATTCTGAGATATGGCGATTTCTTTCTGCAGCTTCTGCCTTGGCTACGTCATTCAGCATGCTAATTCATCAGATGCCTATGTGTTTTCAAAAGTATCTTCTGTCGCTGCGCAGCTGATGAAAAGAGGCTGGTAAGCTGAGCTGTTTTCTGGTATTCTGAATAATAAGGCATGCTTTGTAGATGCTGGAAGTTAGCTGTTACTTGTATGCATATGAGAGGATTCATGAAAATTAGTTGTTGGTCACACACGCTTATGACTGACAGCTTCTGGAAAAATAGAGTAGTGCAAAAAAAAAATCTCATTTTTTCTTTTTGCTTGCTTAGTTCATCTAAAGAAACTTCTAATCTGAGTGAATTACTCTTATAGGCTTGAGTTTACTCCAGCCGAGAAAGAAGTCTTTTTCTACCAGGTATCTACATTGTATTGCAATTTTTGGGACTGTTTTTCAATTTTTTTGTATCTAACATTTTGATTAGAATTAGCTGCACATATTGTTCAATTTGTTATCCTGCATTTTATACACGATAGCTTATTTGATAAAAAAAATTTGCATACTTACATGATACTTCACACCTTGTTAACTGTGCAAACCGTAAAAGATATGGTCTGGGGAGGATGTAGAGTAATTGAGTAGGTTGACTAGTCATCATTGGGGTGACTAAGTAGTAATTGATCATTTGCTCCGTAGTTTAGCTAGATATGTCTTTCGATGCTCCACGCCTTGATAAAAAGATATTGGGGGTTTCAAATAGTTTGATGCTCTACATGATATACATAGAAAATTGTGGAAGTGCGGCTATCCATCTTAAAAATACAAGGGAATTGTCTGATATTAATGTTTGTTAGAAGGATCATGGTATTGAATTGCTTTTGGCTTTTCATAATTGCTTTTTACAGATTAACCAGGCCATTCTTGGTTCACGAGGCTTAGATGTGCAGTTCATCGGTATTCATTTTCTCGAATCCTTGGTAATGATCTGTTTAGATTTTTTTTTTTTGGCGTTATATGTATACCATATGTATGCTCATAGTTTCAGTATCTCAGGTATCTGAATTCTCACCCTCTACTTCAAGTGCCATGAGTCTCCCGAGGGAATTTCATGAAAACTGCCGCAAGTCGCTGGAACAAAACTATCTGAAGGTACTCTTAGGATTTTATTTGCTTTCAGATATTGTGACACCCATCAACCTTTCGTCTTTGGAAGAATGATAGCCTGTACCAAGGGTTCTGTTACTAAAACTGTGCTGTTTACTTCCGATGGTTTTCAATTGCAGACTTTCTATAGCTGGGCACAGGATGCTGCTTTAAGTGTTACAAATAAGATTGTGGAATCAAATTCTGATGTCCCTGAGGTTAAAGTTTGCAATGCTGCGTTGCGGCTAATGCATCAGATACTAAATTGGGAGTTTCGTTACAGCAAAGGTGGCACAAAGGGCAGCATTAATGTATTCTCTGATGGAATGAGATCTGATACTGCATCATCACGGAAGACAGAGTGTGTAATAGTTCAGGTAGTTAATGGTTATATTTAAGATATATTACATGTGCTTCAACTTCATTAACTTGCCGAAATTCAGAGATATCGTAAGGGGTGATTCTAGCATGTCAGAGTTTATACTTTTTTAAGACACTTTCATTGACTCTTCATAAGTCTCACCTTCAATGGTTCTGATTGCAGCCTGGTGCTTCGTGGTGTGATGTTTTGCTTTCAAGTTCACATGTTGGATGGCTGATAAATCTATATTCGTCGCTGAGGCAGAAGTTTGCTTTTGAAGGCTATTGGCTAGATTGTCCTGTTGCAGTCTCTGCTCGGAAACTTATTGTACAATTGTGCTCCTTGGCAGGAGAAGTATTTCCTTCCAGTGAGTATTCTGTGATTCTGTAACTTTTACTAATTACTCTTCTGTTGAATACGTAAGGAACGATGGATGTCCATCATCTCTACCTTATCAAGATATATATTTCTCTGTTAGTGACTTGTTCAATAATCTAGACAATGCACAGATGCGAGAGCAGCATCTGCTCCTCCTTCTGTCAGGGGTGTTACCCTGGATTGATCCTCCTGATGTCATTTCAAAGGAGATTGAAGAAGGAAGGAGTGGAAGGTCAGCTGTTCAACACTCTAACCCTGCTTGTTTTCTATGTCTTGTATTCCAACTTTAACGTTGTGTCCTCACATTCTTATTCCAGTGAGATGATTGATGGTTGTCGCGCATTGTTGTCTATCGCGACCGTTACTATTCCTGTTGTCTTTGACCGACTCTTGCGATCAATAAGGTCTTTGACAATTGACATATTACCTTCTTTTTGCTTTTATAAGCCCCTTAGCGATTGCTATTCATAAGTAGTTGGTTCTTACCTGTTTCTTCAGGCCCTTTGGTACTCTTACACTCTTATCTCTGTTAATGGGTGAAGTTGTGAAAGTATTATTGGCGAATAGTAATGATAAAGAGACTTGGAGCTATGAGGCGCGCGATATCTTGCTAGATACCTGGACAACTCTCCTTGCTGTGAGTACGATTAAGATTTTTTTTTTTTAAAGCTACATATATCTATAACATTATTCATGGTTGTGTACATGAAACTCTGTGGCCATATCTGGTTCTTTTTGTCTTAATTTGTGATTGTCAGGGTATTTATTAATACCTGTCATCGTCTCAGCCAACAGTTTTATGACTAACGATTGTGATGTTTCCTGTTAGTCAATGGATGGTTCTGGAGGTAATTCGTGGTTGCCACCTGAGGGGATGCATGCTGCAGCTAGTCTCTTTTCATTGATTGCGGAATCTGAACTAAAATGTAACGATTCCGGACTGTTGCCAGTGCCACTGCCTAACAATTTTTTTTTGTCGTTTGGAACTATTTTCATTTTCAAATCTATTTACGAACTGCAATTTTACTCCTATAGTGGCATCTGCTTCAGCTACAACTGATGAAGATGATGCTGACTGTCTGGCTTCTGTATCTGGTGAGCAAAAGAATTGCAATTTTTCCTCTGATCTAGATTTTGAAGCCAGTCTTAGAAGGCAGATGTCCTGCTATTCTTTTCTCAAAATTTTTATATCATGTTCTGGCAGCCATGGATGAAAGACTAGGCTCTTATGCTCTCATAGCGAGGGCAGCGGTGGATGCTACAGTTCCGTTTTTAACAAAACTTTTCTCTGATCGTGTTGCACGCCTCCATCAGGTGCTCTTGATCGACCTTCCTTTAGAATATAAGCGAAAGCAACATTTCTTCGTCTACCAAACACACTTATTTACCTAATTTTTCTAAGCCATGACTTTTAGTAGCTTACATATCAATATGCACCTGCACGAAAACTTTTTTGCTATTGATCAGAAATTTCAGCTATCTCTGAATTACAGTGTTCTTACATATTTTAAAGAATTATGGACGAGTTTTCTAATTTGTCCTGAGAGGTTGCTTTTGCTTTGTTATCTACCTGTTTTAGGGCAGGGGCACTGTTGATCCGACTGACACTTTGGAAGAGGTCTATTCTTTACTGCTGATAATCGGTCATGTACTTGCAGATGAAGGAGAAGGAGAGACGGCCCTGGTAATTCTTTATTTTCCTTGCTTCTCTTTGATGTTATCACAAAAAGGAAGACGCTGACAAGCTTTCCGTACATTAATGTTTTTCTGTTTATTATGATAGATTGGGTTTCAATTCATATTTTCTTTCATGTTTCATGTTTTACTGATATTAGGTATCTGTCAAACAATAGTCACACACTTACGCTCCTTTCCTATTGAAACAAATAAGAAACGTTTTACCACAGATATTAATTTCAAACTAATGGGTCTTGAAACTACTTTTTCTTAATATACGTAATTGAAGTCCTTGGAGAATCAGTCTTATAAGTATTTTCACGAGGGCTGTTATAGTTTTGTTTGTACTTATCAATTCTTTCAAGAGTATTTATGAGATGGTGTTGTTAATAACCAGGTTCCTGATGCCTTGCAAACTCATTTTGTGGACGTTGTAGAGGCAGGCAACCACCCTGTCGTGTTACTCTCAAGGTAAGCTTTAGTTGAGCCTTTCCCGACTGGTGATTCTTAAATTACCATCGAGGTATTTATAAGATAGTCTTGAACTTTATTGAGATTCTAGTGGCATACTAATATAAAATTACATATTTTTCACTGAACAGTTGATGACTTTTGGTTGTCTTTTTTTTTGTCGTAGCTCAATTGTAAAATTCGCCGAGCAATGTTTGGATGCAAATATGAGATCATCGATCTTCAGTCCTCGGCTAATGGAGGTACATTTTTACTAACTCCTGAATTGGGTAAATACGAAGTTATTGCAGTCTGGTATCTTGTTTCTATTTATTGATTGGAGAAACATACGTAGGCAGTCATATGGTTCCTTGCAAGATGGTCTTTCACATATCTTATGGTCGTTGAAGATTGCAATTTGGGTAGCAACCAGCTTCAGTCTCTACCTTCCAGAGCATGTTTATTCACGTTTTTCAATGAACATAATCAAGGGAAGTTTGTCCTTGATATAATTGTCCGGATCTCCTTGACATCGCTCATGTCTTACCCTGGTGAAAAGGATTTGCAGGTAATAATCTTCTGTCCTATAAACTTTGTTGATTTTGAAAACCATGTACCATGTTTTTTTTACTGTGTACAAATACTATTTCTGGTATGTTAAATGAATATATTATTCAGAGTTGTTTGTGAGGGGGTCTAAACTGATTCAAGAAATCTCGAACTTCGTTCGACTCTACAAATTTTGATAACTAAAAGGACTTTAGGCCAGGGAATCCAATTAGCTATAGCAAGATTTCTTTTAGAGCTTAATTTGGAGTTTGTTATAAGCAATGGTTATAACTGTTGGTTACTTCCATTTCACGGTATTCTTCTAATCTTTTTTCCGCTCTGTGCAGGAGTTAACATGTCATCAGTTACTGCATGCGCTGGTTCGACGAAGAAATATATGTTTTCACCTTCTATCACTGGTGAGTTCAGAAACTCGCCATAGACATGGGACATTTTTGAACTTCATTTCGTCCTCCTGTGTTACTATTTACGAACTTGTATTTTCGAATTCACAGTCAGTTTTCATTCCATGATATGGCTGCTAGACTAGGATCGCTCTGCTTATTTCATTTATCCCATTGAAGAAGACATGTTCATTAATAATAATTTTTGTAGATGAACTTATTCCTGTCTTTATGTAGTAACTAACTCTGTGTGCAAAATGTTCAGGACTCCTGGCGCAACCTAGCAAATGCTTTTGCTAATGACAAAAGTTTGTTCTTGCTAAATGGTGTTAGTCAGGTATAGTTCCCTAAATTTTTCATTGTGGTTAGTTTGTTCACGTATATTCTGTTTCTTGAAATGATGTTACTTTTATTCAGCGTTCATTAGCTCAAACGCTTGTTCTTTCTGCTTATGGAATGCAAAGTTCAGATGCATCAAATCAGTGAGTTTCCAAATTCTGCCCACTTCCCTCACAGCTTAACCTTGAATTTGGCCTGACCGATAACCTTCTTTTTATTTTCCATAAGATATGTGAAGGACCTCATGGCTCATATGACATCATCTTTAGTGGATTTGGCCAATAACAGTGACCTTAAAAATTTGGCTCAGCAACCTGATATCATTATGCTGGTGAGGAAGAGAAACACTCGAAAACTTAGATTTAGTGATTTCACAATCCTTGAGAAGTTTTCTTTCGTATTTGGTGTTAGGTGAGTTGTGTATTAGAGAGGCTTCGAGGAGCGGCAAGTGCCACTGAACCCCGGACACAGAGAGCAATATATGAGATGGGATTGTCTGTGATGAATCCTGTGCTCCGTCTTCTCGAGGTTTACAAACACGAGGTATTGTTCATGGCCTATACTTAACAGTTTAATACATCTGGTGCACTTCACTCAACCTGTCTTCAAAATCCATGTGTTTTATTGCTTAGTCTGCAGTAATTTATCTACTGCTTAAATTTGTGGTGGACTGGGTGGATGGACAAATATCCTACCTAGAGGCTCATGAAACAGCTGGAGTTGTCAATTTCTGCATGAGTCTTCTACAAATATATTCGTCACACAATATTGGGAAGGTAACTCTAGGCCCCTATCTCTTCCTTGCTTCTCTGTTCAAACTGAGCGTCATTCCTTGAAAGCAGACAAGATAAATGTTTGTATAACGTCACTGACATACACTTGCTATATTCCATATCAGATATCATTGTCTCTCTCGAGTACCTTGCTTAATGAAGCTAAAACCGAAAAGTACAAGGATTTACGCGCTCTGCTTCAGCTACTATCTCATCTATGCTCAAAAGATATGGTAAACGTTCTTTTATTTTTCTGCCCTCGCTGTAGAAACTTGACACATTCTTCTAACAAGTGGTACTATATTTTGCAGGTTGATTTTTCATCTGACAGTATCGAGACGCAAAGCACAAACATATCCCAGGTAAAAAAAGCAAAGTTATTTAAGATTAAACTCTACAAGAATGGTATGTGTAATTCTTTGAACTTTACAGGTGGTGTTCTTTGGCCTCCATATAATCACGCCACTTATAACTTTGGAACTCCTCAAATACCCCAAGCTTTGTTTCGACGTTAGTATTTGAATCCACCATTTACTAATCCTATTATAGTAGTTTTACTGTTATGAACTTTCACTAATGCCATTAAATTTTGCAGTATTTCTCGCTCATATCACATATGCTCGAGGTTTACCCGGAGACGCTTGCACAACTCAACAGTGATGCATTTAACCATGTGCTTACAACAGTTGACTTTGGTCTTCATCAGCAGGTGAAGTGATTTAAGTAAATCCCTTCTGTTCTTGGTTTACAAAAATGTTAAAGCAATGCTATCTATTGATATGCTCAACAGGATGTAGATATAGTCACGATGTGCCTGAGAGCTCTAAAGGCTCTTGCGTCATATCACTACAAAGAGACAAAAGCTGGCAACACGGGTTTGGGGTCACACGCGGCTGGACAAACAGATCCTAATGGAGTATTCCACGAAGGAATCCTGAGCCGATTCCTTCGGACACTACTTCAGTTTCTGCTTTTTGAGGATTACAGGTATCCATCACTCTATTCAACTCAAATCACTTAATGCTTCTAACTCTTAAGGTTTACTCAAAGTGTGTTTACCGTTTTCTTGTTACAGTACCGACCTAGTCAGCACAGCAGCAGATGCCTTGTTCCCTCTTATCCTCTGTGAACCAAACCTTTACCAGGTCGGTCTTTAGGTTCTCTCTTTAAAAATATAAACCATGTTTGCATGTGAAATCGTTGTGACTTAGCAGTGTGTGTTATTACCTTTAGGGATTGGGCAACGAACTGATTGAGAAGCAGGGGAATCCCAACTTCAAAACGAGGCTAGCAAACGCTCTTCAGGTGCTCACGACATCGAACCAGCTATCGTCATCCTTGGACCGTCTCAACTACCAAAGATTCAGAAAGAACCTCAACAACTTCCTCATTGAAGTTCGTGGGTTTCTCAAGACAAAATGAGCAAGTTTCAGAGCTAAGGAGGTCAAATACAAAATTGAATATTTTAGTTTTTAGTTTTGTTTCCTTTCAATAATACTATGAATTAATGTGATATGAATTAATATGATCATTTATCAAAACTTTCTAAAAATGCGACTATTTTCTTTTAATTGGTTATTGATTCAGCAGAGGTGCTATTTTAAATAGAGTAAATACCATAGATAGATAGCACTAAAAACATTTGTCACTACAATCTTTTTGTCACAAAAATAACTTAGGATAAAGAAAAAAATCAAAACAGTAATCTAACATTTAGACCAAAAGAATGTTTAAAAATAATATTTATTAAGCAAAAATAAATGAACTATCCTCCGACAGAAATTGCTTAAATAGCACAAATTAGAAATCAATTTTCAAAAGTGCTCTAACAATTGGATTTAGGGTTTAGTGATTATTGTTTAATGTTTAGTATTCAGAAAATGAGATTGGGTTTATAAATTTCTATAAATAGTTCTTAAACATTTATAAATGATTTAAAAAATTAGTTCTATCTTTTTCATCATAAATTTAGATTATATATGAAAATTGACATCATTTTTTATCTTTAAATTGACATCATTTAAAGATAAATTTGAAAAGTGGAATCAAGTTTGTGGTAAAATTAGAATTTTCCAATTGCTGTTTTTTTATTTATATTGTTCTGATATTTTTTTTTTTTTTGATGAATTATTCTGATATTTTACTCATCTTTTACTTATATTTTTCTTATATTTTTTTACAGTATTAAAATTTAAAATCAAATCCATGTTATATAAAATTATGCAACAAAGTCTTGAAATTAACTTGTATGTAATTTTGTATATCTAAAGCTTATTTTTATACTCCACTTTTTAGTTTTAACTGAGTTTTGATGAATTTGTTTTGGTTAAATTATGCATACTTTTTCGTATTTTCTGATTTTATGATTTAGTGATTGGAAATATGTAAAAAAATTATCAGTATATTATAATATACACAATTTTATAAGAAAATACAGCGGGGACATATGGAGTTCAGATCTGAACAAAACAAACAATTTTAAGAATTTAAATCATCAGTACATTATTAATTTCATCACTTTACAAAAGAAAAAAATTAGATACATTTAAAATGAAAATCACACAATCATTAACTGAGCTGCTATCTCAACGAACAACAATAACAACCAAACAAAGTCAAAGCAGATGGAATTCCACAAACCCTAATTCGAATCCCAAATCTCAAAACGCTAGCAATCGTCCAAGTTTTGAATACATGTGTTTGTAGTTTGTATATTGGAAGAAAAAATCAAAACTTAAACAAACTGGTTTCGTTATAAAAGTAGTATTTTTCAAGCTGATATAAATTGCAATTCCATAATATTTTCTGATATAAATCATGTTTAGATTGAAAATATGAAAAATGATAGGATGATAAATGAGTTGCCGAGTTACCGTAGTTACAAAAAAAAAAAAAAGATAAATGAGTTACCGTCCAAAACGTGAATAGTCTAGGCGGGTGGTCATGATATATCTCGGGGAAATCTAATTTAAAATCAAAGTTAGTTTTAATTAAACATTAATTAATACATATTATTATATTATTTAATTTGCAAACACTATAATTAAGTGCCTGCCAACTAGCTTCAATCGAATTGGTGTCTGATGTTTTCCGTATGAGCCCGAGGCTAGCCAAATCTGGGCTAAGCTAAAGTCGTCAGCCGACTCAACCATTGGGTCTCACACGTTCAGCATACTGTATATTAGTTTTGATTAATTATACAAGGTTTTACTAAAGACTTATATTTTATTTGATTATATAATCAGGTTTTACTAAATACATCATGTTTGCGAGTGGGGTCGGTATGGTAGACTTTCGGATGATATTTGCTAAGCATCAGTCGAGTCTCTCCGGACCGGTTACGTTCATGCGAAACATGTCTTGCCCGTCTTATGCCAGAACTGCAGGGATTTTGCATTCTTTTATATATCTTTTCCATGACACTAGGATATTCCTATACAAATACAAAATTATGGGATATAATAATATAGAAACAAGAAAATACCTGAAATATATGGTCTTGGAGATGCGGATTCCGGATTCCGTAGGGCTGGCTGATAGTGACAACTGATACAGGCAATCAGATAGCCATCAGGGCTCTCTCAATATTACCAAAAAAACAAACTTAGTTTTGTCAGTACCTGAATGGTCAACATGAGCATCATACAAGTTTGGGGTGGATCTCAAGCTAAGCTGTCATGAGACGGAAACGAAGAGAAAAACATATCTGTTTAGTTTGAGAATTTGTTTCTTTTATCTTTATGAAATCAAAGAAAACATATCATATAACAAGAGAAATCATAAACATATAAACTCACATCTTTGTATTAGAAACACACAGAAAAAAATCAGAAACATTGTATATATATTATTTTCGCGTGACAAGATTACAAGAGAGGAAGGGAAGGAAATTTCTTACGTGTTTTTGCTTGTGGTTAATGATAGCAAGAAAAGAAACTTTTATATCAAGTGCTATGTATTACATTTACATAACTTACATTAAATTGTTCCTTTTTATTTATATTTTCTTATAATTTGCTCATCTTTTACTTTTATTATTCTTATCTTTTTTTTGTAATATGAAGTTGAAAACAAACCCATGTTGTATAAAATTATGCAACAAAATCTTGAAATTAACTTGTACGTAAATTTTATATATCTAAAGTTTTTTTTTATACTCCACATTTTAAGTTTAAATATGTTTGGTGAATTTCCACGTTGCGCGTATCATGAATAACTAAGTAATAACTTTTATATACAATTTAGTTTGCATATGATCTGATGATTTTTTTTTGTCTGGTAGATATTTTTTGACAAATATATTAGCTAGATATTACTATTAAAAATATTATGTACGTATACTTTCTTTGTGCTCTTCCTTGATTTTGTACTGGAATCGTCCTTTCAGAATATTGTGTTATATTAGCATCCTAAAACTGCCAACTAGTATCATCTTTATTTTTATCATATTTAAAAGATTTTTTTGGCGTCTCCCATAGTATTGTTTAAAAAAGATTACTCGTTTTTAAACTATATATGTTAGAGAAACATTAAAAAAAACTTATTATTCAAACAAACATAAATAAATGACGTTGTAGCTAACATTGAAATAAATAACAAAGTTTTAGACGTATTATGAATTGAGGTGGAGGTAAATGTACTTGAATTTCATGATTCTGAAGAAATATATGATTAAAGTAGATGCAATCTATGATGTCACCATCCAGATTCTGTTTATCTATTAATATAACCAAATACACATTTTAAGATGTGGATGTATAACTGCTAGCAGACCATAAACGATTATGCTACTAGTATGCACAAACTCATCGCAATGGGTGCTAAGACATCTTGTGAGAATATGTGGCCTCTTTTTAATTTCGGTATTACTTTGTTATTCTTTATACATTTTTATTCTGATTTTATAATTAGAGTATGAGTAATAACATGTATTAGAAATGAATATACATTAATAATTAGGCTTAAATAAAGTAAGCATAATAATAATAATAGCAAGAGAAATGAGCTTTTTATCTAGCTACAGATTTATGTTAAATTATTTCATTTTATTTATATTATGTTTAAAATATTGAAAATTGAAATTAATCAATGTTATATGAAAATTATGTAATTCAATCTTAAATTTAACTTATATATGATTTCTGAACATCTAAGTTTTTCAATCAACAATTTAATTTTAAATACGCTTTGCCAAATTTGATTTGGCTGAACAAAACCACACTGTTATTAATACATGTTCTTGTTAACTCATAATCATTGTAGAACAGACAAAACATAATAGTCGTTCAAAGATTTACAACATACAAATCCTCAAATAACTAAAGAAATAAATTCAAGTTCGATCAATTTATTTCTGATAGTCTTTCCAACTCAGCTGGTTAAGTTAAGAAATAAATTCAAGTTCAATTTATTTTTATATAAAATGATAGTGTAGATTCAAACTTAGTTGGTTACAACAATGGTATGACAAAAAAGTTGAAAAATACAACGATATCTTCTGCTTTTTTTTTTCTCATGGGAACTGATCACTTGTGGAGTACGCTCTTCTTCTTCACTGTCTTTTGTTTCTTATTGCTATGACGCTGCATTTACCATCAAAAAGAATCATGTTCAAAATCAATAATTAAGTTGCTAATTTATCTATCAAAATATACGAGACAAGACACTTGCCTTTTGTCTTTCTGCAGCCTCCTGATCTGTTCTCTCTTTCCAGCTGCTCTTTCTTAATTTGATTGGACGATTCCCAACATACTTACCTGTGTATTCAATAAGAAATCAATGGACTTCAATAAATTTTTCAGTGGCAGTGATTATGAAACA
This sequence comes from Brassica napus, assembly GCF_020379485.1. Taxonomy (NCBI): domain Eukaryota; kingdom Viridiplantae; phylum Streptophyta; class Magnoliopsida; order Brassicales; family Brassicaceae; genus Brassica; species Brassica napus. The sequence goes on along the minus strand of NC_063448.1, from coordinate 55,105,508 downwards.
GAACCATATAACAAGTTCTGAAGGAAAAAACAGTGAAAAAGATGTCAAGATGTAGCAAGACATAAACAGATACTAAAACCAGACGCTTACCATTCATTTCTTTTAGGGCTGCAGCTAGATCCGCAGGATTTAAGAAACTCACAAACCCATAACCCTTGGTTTTACCAGTCCGCTTATCTCTGATGACCTGTCATGAAAGACACGATTCTTATGTTCTGTAAAAACTTTTAACCACACAAAAAAAAAACTCGCACTGAATACTTCTCTTTGTGAATTAAGTAGTCACGATCCCTATATCTAAGGTCGATTATGTTTTGTACAAATCACAAATGCATCACAGTTGACATTCTTAGCAGCCAACCAACTAGAGGAAATAAAAATTACTGCTATCAAAAGACTTCTTTCTAAATATATTCATACGAAACCAAATAGAATCATCAAATAAACACGCAAAGGAAGAGAGAGAGAGTACACACTTACCTTGGCCATATTGAAGGTGGGGAATCGAGTAAATGCCTTGGAAAGAACATCATCATTTACTTCATTCCCAAGATCACCACAAAACAAGCGATAGTCATCTGGCAAATGTGAAACAGAGAGTTGTAAGAAATCAATTCTAAAATAAGCGCAAAGAACATCCAAAACCTATCTCTGAACAACTCTGATACAATCTTCAAACTAAAAGAACAATCAGAGAACTTACTCTCTGGCCACTCTGCAAGAGTAGGATCCTCCCAAGACTGTCCAGCAGCTTTACGAGGAATAGCTCTCTTCTTAGTTTCCGCCTTGTGTTCCGTTTCGCTACTAGCCAAAGCGGCTTTCACATTCTCAAGCGCTTCAGGTGTGATGGTTTGTGCATCTCTCTGGAACAACTGATGCGCCTGCCAATACACACAACGCTAAATCATAAACATCACAGAAAACACTAAAATAAAGAAAACCAAAAACCAAAGATCAAAGCTTTAACTGTAAATCATGTGAGATTCGTCATCAAGAGCCAAGCTTTCATCACACAATCATAAAAGGAGCTGCTATCTAAATTCAAAGTAGAGGAATTTCGTAAACCCTAATTCAAACCCCCAAATCTCAAATCCGCAAAATTCTATCCGAATCAACAATATTCTGAATCCACAAACTCTTTACCTGGTACTGAGGGTAAGAGTATACGGCGGGAACGGGGCCAATAGGCTGAGGATAGACCGTAGCTCCGGGAATGGTAGCAACCGGAGGAGCTGGAGCAGGCGACGGCGCCACGAAGGGCTGTGGAGGCTGGTAAGGCGCGGAATAGTACGAATTCGCAGTGTATGTGTACTGAGAGGCTGAAGAAGAAGCTGAAGACGGAGGGATTGACATCGGAGAGATCGTCGAGGGTAAAGCAAAACGCCGATGAATCGCAACAAAGAGAGGATCGACGCAAGTTTGTTTTTCTTAAGTTCTTTTCCACATGTATATAATGCAATTAGAAAATTCTGGAGATGGGCTTAAATATATGGGCCGAGCCCATTACTTTCTTCACAAATAGAAGACCATTAGTGGAGTAAGTAAATGCTTTACAGCAGCAGCATGTGGTTTCTAAGTCATCCATAATTTTTCTAAGAAATTTTAAAAAGGTGAAAAAGAAAAGCAAGAGACTCTCTTGGTTGAGAAACTCTTAAAGAATGTGACATTATGACTGGTTTAATATTATTTATTTATTTTATAATTTAATTCTTTTAATATTATATGGCTAAGAGACTTGCATAAAAATAATCTCTTGATACTAATACTCTTAGATTCATAATATTGTTTACCAATACTATTTTAATTTTTAACCACCTATTCTAACAATTTTGTAATGATTTCTCTCACAAAAAAAAAACAAAACTTAAATATAATTACGGGTACATGTGCACCTGCCACCTATAGTGTTCACCAATGTTATTTTCAAATTCGATTTTTTTACCAATCATGTTCCTTGTTGGTTTTCGTAACCACAAATTCTGAAAAGACCACCAAAAAATATATGGTCAACAGTCCAAAATTGTAGTGACATTAAATTGAAGTACTATATTTATTTACTTATACACGGACTGAATCTGTAGAAATGTGGAAGACTCTGAAATATAAAAAATGCAAGTGGATCTAAAACACTATTAAGACGTGGCCCCTCCCTGAAAAAAATCCACAGGTTTTGCCAAATAAAGCAAAAATAATAATTTTCATTTAATGCTATTTTCTTACAGCTACAAACCCTACCTCGTACGGAAGCATAAATTTCATTCGTCCATGTGGTTCAATAGCCATAGCCAATCTCGCGGAAACGAGTATATACGATTTTTTTATAACTCTGATGGCTCAACGCAACTGACTATTCTACGAAGCTTTTACTAGTGTCAGAGATACACACGTGACTCAAACAAGTTACCCTTTTGGTCTTGGCCGTTCTCGATTGATTGTGTTTTTTACTAAGATTGATTGTTAAGAGTGAAACAAAACATTAGACAGCGTGTTTGGTAGTTAGTTCAATTTATATATCCTGTCTAATAATTGCCCAGTTCGTTGCCATTGCAGTTTGCAAGTTCAAATTCAGAAATTCAAATACAATTACAGTTTAACTAATACCATTTCTATATATTTGATAAGGCTTGAGCAGAAGCTATAATTTCCCTATACATTTCATTTGGATGCTCGATTAATAAAGACTATTTGAACCGTGTTTATTCTCATCACTAGTGCAATATTGCTATATATGAGCAATTCAACCATATTAGACTAGCTAGTTTTGTCACAAATACGCAGTTAGCAAAAGAATCTTTTTAAAATAATGAAATTTTCGAAATGGTTACATGTACCCAAAAAAATCATAGAACAACAATTTTGTGAATTGGCTGAAAAAGAGATAGGTTTACGAGGAACAATATTGTTTGAAAAATCGAAAAAAAAAGGTATAGTAACACCAATTATTATAGTTTTTGCAGAAACACAAATGAGTTATTGGTAATTTAGGATACATAATAGAAATAAATTTTTTAAAAATATTCTAAATGTCAAATCCAAGGTCGGCTAATAAGAATTTTGTGTCACAAGATTAGCTGTCTTCAATAATTGACAATATGATCTTATTTTGTCTTTTTGTAATAATAGATCGGCTTTAGGTTACCTTTAAAACCTATATTGTGTGCAACATTCTCTCATACACTCATGTTTAGTGAATTTCAAGTTAGACATAAAGGTAACAAAATGCACAATTGAATACGTAAAATTGTTTGGAACCATTTATATATTTATATGTATATGATCGCCACGAAAAGACAAAGAATTGAAACATTCATTCTATATTTTTTTGTATAAGATTGTTACCAAGTTATATACGTCATGACCAACTCGCCAGTTCTCTATGTCCGCATCAAAGTTCTAGCACAGGTTCAAACGCCAATGAGTGTATGAACGTTAGCTAAATAAATTATCTCGTTAGTCATGTACGATAACATGTACTAATAACTAACGAAGTCGTCAGTAAATAGATATTAGACCGCAGTATAAATGAACATTTTTTTCTGATTTTATAAGAACAGAAATATGATTGAGCTGTGAGCACATATGTGAGTACCATATAACAAAGGTAAAATAAGACCCGTAAGTAGGTTTGGTAATATATATATTAGCATTAAAATGAAAAGTAGCCCGTTTTCTACTTCTTTTTTGCAACGCTTGGTGCAGTTTTTCTTTATCAGGAAAATAATGGTACATTCAACTTTACGTTGTTTAAAAGACAAGAATCGAATCTTATGCGTATGTTCATGTATATTATAAATTAAACTCTAAGAGCATGATTAATGGAGAATTCGTAGGATGGAGGTTCTAAGCGGAATATAAGAAACCGTCTCTTAACTTTTAACTAAAAATGCTTAACTGATTCTTAGTTTTTTTAGTTAAAAGTTAAGAGACGGTTTTTTATATTCCGCTAAGAAACTCAACCCAACAACTCTCGATTAATCATGGTATATATGACTATAAGAAAAATCAAAACGTGCAGTATAGTTATCGTTGTAATATATGACCTAACCAAAGTCATCATATGGTATCACTTACTCCCTTCCTGTTCGAAAAACCAATTAACGTCTCCATTGTGTATCAAAATCATTCTCAAGCTGATCCTTCTCACAAAGAGGCCTTTAAATATACTCATAACCTAAGTTTAGACCATATAAGACCAAATACAATGCAATCCAACTTGGTTCCATTTATTGGTTATAAAAAAAGACTAAACAATAGTTCAGGAAACAGTAGACAACGGTGGATGGAGTAAAGTAGGGATAACATTTCGCAAATACAAAGGTTGATACATGTAAATAGATAGATACGAGCATACGTGCGTACATGTATCGAAGTTGTACGATATCCTCAAGTTGCACCGTGGTGGTAATTAGCCATCATAGATTGGCCTTGCTGTTGCTGCTCTAGTGGCTGCGGCGGTAGAGGCGGCTGCGAAGGCGACTGAGTTATTTGTTTGTTGTTGACCCTTTTCCTCTTCTTCTCGTAGCTAACGCCACGTGATTTAGCTTGAAAATCTCTAACCTCCCTGAGGAAAATCCTGACTGAACGTAAGCCAAAAGGGCTAGTATCGGGAGCTCCACCGTTCTCCTCGTAGGCGGCACGGAGACGACCGATAAGAGCGTCAAGTGAGCCCCACGCTTGTCGGAGAGGACAAGGACATGGAGCCGGAGGGTTTGGGAGGCCAAAGAAGGCGCAGTTTTGGTGGTGGACTTTGGTTTTCCCGAACTGGTCAAGGTAACGCAAAAACTCGAGAACATGTGCGCCGCTACAAGACGGTGGAGAGAGCGGTGGACGATGGTTTCTAAGGTATTGGCAGAAAGTGTTCCAATCACGGCGTTTCTGGTTCTCGTAGCGGCTAGATGGAGGTGGAGAAGAAGCATGTTGTGTCGAGAGAGTTGTATTAGGGTTCTTATTATTATGATTTTGAGAGATCAGATCCATAGCTTTAAAAGAAAAATATATATAAACTAGGGTTGGAGAGATATCGTTTCTGGATTTGGAAAGATTTAGGGCAGCAGAAATTAGAATTTTAATTAGTACTCTGTAGCTAAGATGGAGTGGATGGATTTAACTTCTTGGCTCGTTAATTACAAAATAATTAAAAAGGGAGAAGAGAGAGGACTTGGATACCTCCTTGTACTAGATGTTACAAAATGTTGGGGATAGTGGATGTTGTGCAGAAATGGTGAAGCAAAGAGGAACAACCGAATTAAGAGATGTTTATCTTGCTTCTTTTGAAGATGAGAGATATAAGTGGAAAAGAGATTTTTAAAAAGGGATTTCTTTCCTTTTCTTAATTATTCTTTTTCTACTATTGTTTTGTGTTTTTTTTTCTCCTTTCTACCATACAGAGAGAAGGTGGATATCAAAATGCATCAGTTGTCCAAATATATAGCTGCATAAACATCATTGGGTCATTTATGGAGAGAGAGAAATAGATATAAGTCGTGAGACTGGTCATCAGAAATCATAAATTTTCCATTTAAGACACAAAAGGAAGAGAAATAGGAGAATAGGACCGGACCTAGTGTTTACACAGTGTGTAAAAAGATAACTCAACATGTAAGAGAGAGACGGAGACCAATGGGTTGGTCCGCTGAAGAAGAGAGACACAAATCTTTTCTCGATTCTTATGTCCATATTTTAAATATTTTTTATTAATTGATTGATTCCGGACCAAAGTTCACATGTGGAATAATTGCTTACATTTTTTGTTTAAGCTTCACATTTATTTTCTGAAAATAACTTTTTACATTTTTTATTACAACATATAATTTAGTGGTTTGTTACAACTAATTATAGATATATATATTTATACTTCTTCTATAGTTCAATTCTTTTGCATGTTGTATTTTGATTGGTAACTAATTTTACACATGTGTTCAAAAAGAGCATATTAAAACTCTCGAATATATATATGCATTAAGGTAATTTCTCTAAAATATATGATATGGTTCGAAACTAATCGGTTACTAAACATATGATTCAGTTCAAAAAGTATATATGCACCGAACTTGTAATTTTTTTTACTTATTCTATACACAGTTTTAGAAACGTCCGGTTTAATAACTTATTTTCCCACTCATGAAATCATAGTTAATATATTAAGATGGGGTCTTTGATTCATAGTTCAACTTAAATCCTTTCAAAAAAAATAAACTGGCGCGCAAAACATCTTGATTTACTTGACTAATAAATTCGAAGCGCAGTTTGGTGGATAATCTTCAACTAAAAAATGAAATGCAAATATGACTATTTCCAACGTGTTAATCAATAGTAAAACGTTTCGCATTAATATTTTTTGTATAGAAGCTATTGAAATCGAAGAGCGAACTTCTGAAAATGACATAACAAAAGCATTAATAGATGATTCACTTACTTGGCTGAATTTCCCTATAACTTTCTATTTAAGTTGAGGTACCAGAAAACAAAATTTTGGCTACATAGTATTGATGAACTCTATATATATCTACTCAATTATCAGGAACAATACTATTAGTGTCTTGTTCCAAAAAAAAAGTATTAGTGTCTAGCTTTTTTGGGGACATACTCTTAGTGTCTAGCTATTATCAAGGATAAGAAGTATTTATTGGGCAATATATGAATATACTTGCATATACATGATCCAGTTATATATGAATATTTTATCTTTATTGTAAGTGGATATTTGCTGCAAAATCATATTTTTTATAGCAAGTCAGAAAAAATCATATGGTCAAAAGTTATCCAAATTTGTTAGTAACCTAGTCATTTTTATTTTATTGTTAGTAACCTATGGTTTACGAGTCTCCACGAATTTAACATTAATTTTAAATTACAACCTCTCGAATCAATAATTGGTGTTTTTACATCAAAGCTCATTTGATGACAAAAAAAATACATCAAAGCTCATTTTACTGTTAACATTTTTCGTTTCGTTTGTTGATGTCTCCGAATCTCCTCATTCTTGTTACATATCGAACAAATTAAATTATAGGAAAGTAAAGATAAATACACATTCATATAGGGTTGGCTTACTGGCTAAACCTAGTCGTAGAATGATTAGATATTGACATCACGTAGAATGATTAGATATTGACGTCACGTGAATTGTATATAAAACCTTTTTTTTTTGTTTAAAGTATATAAAACCTTTTCATTCTTTGTTTTTAATCAAAAACTTGTTTTACAACGAAAAAGAAAACGGAATTTATTTATCTGTTTAATTATTTGTCTCTAACAAGTAACAACTATTTTGTCCAGAAGATGTTCCGGAGATGCTCGTGAAGACATACATGGTGGACCAATGAATATAAAGTAACAACTTTTTGTTCTTGTTGTTAATGACATTATTCAGTATTTCATCATCAATCAAACATTTCGAATTTTTTAAAGAATGAGGTAAAAGTAGTAGTTACTTTCATGAAATGTTCAATAACTTGAATTATAATTAAAACAAATGTTTATTGCTTGCCAAAGGGTTTCAATTTGTAAAGCAAGAAAATAGATTCAAGTACTATGACATAGTCCAACACGTGAAATCAATTCACATCAAGCTTTCTCTTCTGCAACTGAGCTAAACAGTTTCTGAAAATTTTGGTTAAGAAGCAATTAGTCAGAGAATTACAAAGCGTGGTAGAAATAAAGTATATCGAAGCACATAACAGAATTTGAAAGCAAACTACCTCAAAACAAGAGAGCACATAATCCAAGTCGCTATCTGAGATTTGGTGGTGCAGAACAATCCTGATTCTGTATATATACATAGAAAATACTCAAAGTTAATCACCATGTTCTTAGCAAAAAACTGTTATTTACACATTGCATTTTTGAACAGAGACAGACTCAGACAAACCATAACAATATGTCGAACCAACAAGTAAATACAATTATAATTGTGTACCTGAATGTAGTTTGAGGTATGACAAGCACACCGAGAACTTCCAAACTCTTACATGCGTCTTCAGCTCCAAACTTAGGATCTTTTGGTAGATCTACGTATATCTGCCAATAAAACTGTCTTATAAGTTATAACGAAAACGAAAAAAAAAAACTTAAAACATTCGGCTTCAAAATTAAAGTACAATGAATACATTCTATGTTCATTTGTAAATCTGGTATATAAATGATATACATGCCTAGTTTAGAAAATCTCGTAGAAAAAACTATCAACTTACTATGGAACTTGTTTTGCTTACATTGCAAACCTAAAGTCTTGGTTCTACTCTGAATCGTGAATTAATTAACTAGCCTCATCGGTTTATAGTTTTGGGTTAGAATAACCAGGCACGGATATAATTAACCATTCATTTCATACACTTACGATGTTGGTTTCCACTGCCGCAACGTTTACTTTTAACCGTTCAATCCGGTTCAGTCCTTCTGGTAATGTAGGAAACCATAAAACCATCGGTTAATACTCTCACAATAAAATTTAAGTTTTCGATTAAGAATTAACCGAAAATCGGGGGGATCACCTGCCAAGATCTTGGCATTCTTGTGGTCATCTTCGAGCTTGGCTACGTTTTCACGGAGAGCCACCAATGCGGCAGCACAGAGCACACCTATCTGTCTCATTCCTCCACCTAAGGTTTTCCTTAACCACCTTGCCTGCATGCAGTTAAACAAGTTAGTACTTGAACCGGAAATACAATTGATATTTAACCATGGATCTCAATCTCATTAGCTACAACTTACTTTAGTGATGAAACTTTTGCTTCCCACGATTACCGAACCCACCGGTGCACCTATGCCTTTCGACAAACAAATCTAGTCACATCAAAGTGACCGGTTTAGAACTCCACAGTATATTCAATACATTCTCTTACAAAGACAAAAAGGACCATGTGTTGAGCGACCAAAAAACATTCCACAACGTTACGTAGCTCGGTTTTGAAGAACATTACCGAGACCGAATCAGCGGCTTGAACAATCCTCCTCACCGGTACTCCGAGTGCCTAAACAAAATTGAGAAAAATGAACTCGTAAACTTCAGAGCATTTTGCATTTGAGTTAAAAAGTTCAAGAAACACATATAAAAAAAAATTATATAAAGAAATGTTACTATACTAACAACAGAAGCATTGAAGATACGAGCTCCATCGATGTGAAGCTTCAAGCCATGTTTCTTGGCTAACTCTCCGACCTTGTCTATGTATTCTATTGGCAAGCATCTACCACCACAACTGCATCAAGAAACTCCGGTTATATCTAACCATAATGCCTAAATTAATTAAAGAATCAAACTGGTATTTCAGTTAAATACCGATCCAGAGTCTAACCATGACCGCAATAACCAACAAAATCTCCTAACATCGTTCAGTGAGTAGGAAACCACTTGGCTATAAATAGTTCATATCACTTAAACACACATTAAACTAGGTTTTTTGTTATTTTTTTAAAGGTTTTTTGTTCTTTAATTAATAATACTAAGAAAAACTTACTTTGCTTGAGTGTTCTCAAGACATATAAGCTTAGTAACCGGATAATGAAGATCTCCTTTGGGACTCCTCACGGCAGCTTCGATAGAACTAATCTCCATCGTCCCATCCTCTTCATTCTTCACCGTTCTCGGGTGCACTCCACCGAGGCTAGAAACGCCACCATTTTCATAAATATGAATGTGAGAATCATCTCCAAGAATCACTTCACTCCCTCTCTCATCACAATGGACCAACACGCTTATCAAATTCCCCATTGTCCCTGACGGAACAAACATAGCCGCCTCCTTTCCGGCGATCTCAGCCACCTCTCTCTCCAAAAGCACTGCCGTTGGATCGTTCCCCAAAACGTCATCGTCTACTTCCGCGTTTGCCATAGCTGAACGCATTGACTCAGTTGGCTTAGTCACCGTGTCGGACCGGAGATCAACGGTTCTTATAACTGGCGTTACCATCTTGATGACTGAAAATAAAAATTTGTTAGACTTGAACTCAAATAAACAACAGCAATAATAATATTTTTGTGATGTTAGGTCTATACTTTTTGTTCTTGATGAAGAGATGATAAGGTATATGCATGTGTGTTTCCGAGCTTGTGGCTCAAGATGCAGAGTGAGTGAGTGATTTAATCGATTACGGAATGAAGACAGGGAATCTGAGACAAAGAAGATCGGTCCAACCAAAACACATGCTGGATGCATAATGACAAACTGGTAAAGTAAAGTTAGTAACATTTCTGCCTAATCCTTTTATCTTGTTGCATATTACTTTTTTGTTCTGGCATCTCTGTTTAATATTTAACGTAAAAGTAAAAGACTAAGCTATAAAAATATATTTGTTCACATTTAACCATGACTCTCAAGGAGTTTTAAGAGGTGTAGGACCCACAAAAATCATAAAACCCACCCCTTTTTCTTCTGCAAGAGGCGAGTCCGGTAGAGTTTTTGTACTGTTCGCGGGCCCCACTGACACGTGGCGGTCCGCGATTGGTCCGTTTTTAATTTAAAAAAAAAAAGAATTAGAACCCACGCTCCCCTCCCTTGCGTTAATGCTGCTCTTACGTCACGGAAATATAGAATTTTGTAACTTTCCAATTATTTAACTAGAAATACGATGTTATTATTAATATGTGTAAATTAGTTTTCAGACCAACAATCATATTAATTTTGTAAGAAAGTGTTAGGGTATACAATTTTAGATTCTTGTTTTATTCACAAGATAATTCAATACATTTTCCTGTTTTTATTATTTGGAAAATACATTAAAAGGACAAGTAACAAATATGTGTTATATATATATATATATATATATATATGGATTCAACATAACATTTTAAAATTATTTGATTTTGAAAAAAATTCAAAAATATATAAATACTGTTTTAATGCATAGTTGCATCTTTCGCTAACATATGATGAAGGTCAAAGAAGTTTGGAACTTTGTTATCTCTGTTTCTCTAGAAAATAGCTATTTTATAGTGGTTAGTCCACTAATTTAAAAAGTATATGCAGTTTTACTAAATTAATTGATTAAAAATTAGAAAGATGTCTATGTTCCATGAAAAGAAGTTTAGCATACATTAGTAAAAATGTAGAATGTGGCTGGAAATTTTAAAACAACACTAAAGATAATATGCTTCAGTATATAGAGCATTTACCGAAAATTCGATATTTTCGTAGGTTACACATAGTTTTTTGAGAAAAATTCAAAAATATGAAAATATTGTTTTAATGCATAGTTGCATCTTTCACTAACATATGATGAAGGTCAAAGAGGTTTTGACCTTTTGTTGTCTCCGTTTCTCTAGAATATAGCGATTTTATAGTGGTTAGTCCACCAATTTAGGGAGTATTATAAAGTTTACTTAATTAATTGACAAAAAATTAAAATTAAAACGATGTCCATGTACCATGAAAGAGAGTTTAATATACATTAATACAAATGTAGAATGTGTTAAGAAATTTTAAAACAACACTAAAGATCATAAGCTTCAGTATATAGAGAAAAATTTTACTTGCCCATGTACCATAAAAGAGAGTTTAATATACATTAATACAAATTTAAAATGTGTTTAGAAATTTAAAAAAAAACACTAAAAATAATAGGCTTCAGTATATAGAACCATTACCGAAAAACTAAATATTTTCGTAGGGTTAACACATAGATTTAGAGAAAATTTCAAAATATGAAAATACTGTTTTAATGCATAGTTGCATCTTTCACTGACTTATGATGAAGGTCAAAGAGGTTTGGAATTTTTGTTCGTCTCTGTTTCGCTAGAAAATATAGATTTTATAGTGGTTAGTCCACCAATTTAAGGAGTATTATGAAGTTTTACTAAATTAATTGACAAAAAATTAAAACGAAGCCCATGTACCATGAAAAGAGTTTAATGAACGTTAATACAAATGTAAAATGTGTTTAGAAATTTTAAAACAACACTAAAGATCACAGACTTCAGTATATAGAGTATTTACCAAAAAATCAATATTTTAACACATAGATTTGAAGAAAAATTGAAAAATATGAAAATACTGTTTTAATACATAGTTGTATCCTTCACTAACATATGATGAAGGTCAAAGAGGTTTGGAACTTTTGTTGTTTCCGTTTCTCTTGAAAATAGCGATTTTACAGTGGTTAGTCCTCAAATTTAGAGAGTATTATGAAGTTTTTACTAAATTGATTGACAAAAACTTCAAACGATGCTCATGTATCATGAAAGAGAGTTTAATATACATTAATACAAATGTAGATAATTTTTACAAATTTTAAAACAATACTAAAGATCATAGGCTTCAGTATATAGAACATTTACCGAAAAATTCAATATTTTCGTAGGGGTTAGTTAACACATAGATTTTGAGAAAAATTCAATAATATGAAAATATTGTTTAATGCATAGTTGCATCCTTGACTAACATATGATATGAAGGTCAAATAGGTTTGGACCTTTTGTTGTCTCCATTTCTCTAGAAAATAGCGATTTTACTGTGGTTAGTCCACCAATTTAGGGAGTATTATGAATTATTACTAAATTAATTGAAAACATTAAAACGATGCATATGTACCATGAAAGAGAGGTTAATATACATTAATACAAATGTATAATGTGTTAAGAAATTTTAAAACAACACTAGAGATCATAACCTTCAGTATATAAAGCATTTACCGAAAAATTCGATATTTTCAGGGGTTAACACATAGATTTTGAGAAAAATTCAAAAATATTGTTTTAATGCATAGTTGCATCTTTCACTGACATATGATGAATGTCAAAGAGGTTTGGAATTTTTGTTTTCACCGTTTCTATAGAAAATAGCGATTTTATAGTGGTTAGTCCGCCAATTTAGGGAGTATTATGAAGTTTTTACTAAATTAATTGACAAAAAATTAAAACGATGCCCATGTGCCATTAAAAAGGGTTTAATGAACATTAATACAATTGTAGAATGTGTTTAGAAATTTTAAAACAACACTAAAGATCATAGGCTTCAGTATCTATTTTTGTAAAGGTTAACACGTAGATTTGAAGAAAAATTGAAAAATATGAAAATGTTGTTTTAATGCATAGTTTCTTCCTTCACTAACATAAGATGAATGCCAAAGAGGTTTGGAACTTTTGTTGTTTCCGTTTCTCTAGAAAATAGCGATTTTATAGTGGTTAGTCCACAAATTTAGGGAGTATTATGAAGTTTTTCCTAAATTAATTGACAAAAAATTAAAACGATGCACATGTACCATGAAAGAGAGGTTAATATACATTAATACAAATGTATAATATGTTAAGAAATTTTAAAACAGCACTAAAGATCATAAGCTTCAGTATATAGAGCATTTACCGAAAAATTCAATATTTTCGTAGGGGGGGTTAACACATAGATTTGGAGAAAAATTCAAAAATATGAAAATATTGTTATAATGCATAATTGCATCTTTCACTAACATATTATAAAGATCAAAGAGGTTTGGAACTTTTGTTTTCTCCGTTTCTCTAGAAAATAACGATTTTATATTGGTTAGTCCACCAATTTAGGGAGTATTATGAAGTTTTTAATAAATTAATTGACCAAAAATTAAAATGATGTCCATGTACCATGAAATAGAGTTTAATATAGATTAATACAAATGTAGAATGTGTTTAGAAATTTTAAAACAACACTAAAGATCATAGGCTTCAGTATATAAAAGATTTACCGAAAAATTCAATATTTTCGTAGGGTACATAGATTTGGAGAAAAATTAAAAAATATGAAAATATTGTTTTAATGCATAGTTGCATCTTTCACTAACATATTATGAAGATCAAAGAGGTTTGGAACTTTTGTTTTCTCTGTTTCTCTAGAAAATAATGATTTTATAGTGGTTAGTCCACTAATTCAGAAAGTATATGCAGTTTTACCAAATTAATTCATTAAAAATTAGAAGGATGTCCATGTTCCATGAAAGGGAGTTTAGAATACATTAGTAAAAATTTAGAATGTGGCTGGAAATTTTAAAACAACACTAAAGATAATAGGCTTCAGTATATAGAGCATTTACCAAAAAATTTGATATTTTCGTAGGGGTTAACACAAATATTTTAAGAAAAATTCAAAAATATGAAAATATTGTTTTAATGCATAGTTGCATCCTTCACTAACATATGATATGAAGGTCAAAGAGTTTTGGACCTTTTGTTGTCTATGTTTCTCTAGAAAATAGCGATTTTATAGTGGTTAGTCCACCAATTTATGGAGTATTATGAAGTTTTACTAAATTAATTGACAAAAATTAAAACGATGTCCATGTACCATGAAAGAGAGTTTCGTATACATTAATACAAATGTAGAATGTGTTAAGAAATTTTGAAACAATATTAAAGATCATAGGCTTCGGTATATAGAGCATTTACCGAAAATTCGATATTTTCGTATGGGTGTTAACACATAGATTTTGAGAAAAAATCAAAAATATGAAAATACTGTTTTAATGCATAGTTGCATCCTTCACTAACATATAATATTAAGGTCAAGGAGGTTTGGACCTTTTGTTGTCTCTATTTCTCTAGAAAATAGCGATTTTATAGTGGTTAGTCCACCAATATAGGGAGTATTATGCATTTTTACTAAATTAATTGACAAAAAATTAAAACGATGTCCATGTACCATGAAAGAGAGTTTAATATACATTAATATAAATGTAGAATGTGTTAAGAAATTTTAAAGCAACACTAAAGATCATAAGCATCCGTATATAGAGCAATTACCGAAAAATTCTATATTTTTGTAGGGGTTAACACATAGTTTTGAAGAAAAATTGAAAAATAAGAAAATATTGTTTTAATGCATAGTTGCATCCTTCACTAACATATGATGAAGGTCAAAGAGGTTTGGAACTTTTGTTGCCTACGTTTCTCTAGAAAATTAAAAATTTATAGTGGTTAGTCCACCAATTTAGGGAGTATTATGGAGTTTTACTAAATTAATTGACAAAAAATTGAAACGATGCCCATGTACCATGAAAAAGAGTTTAATGAACATTAATACGAATGTAGAATTTGTTAAGAAATTTTAAAATAACACTAAAGATCATAGGCTTCAGTATATAGAGTATTTACCGAAACATTTATTATTTTTATAGGGGTTACATAGATTTGAAGAAAAAATAAAAATTATGAAAATACTGTTTTAATGCATTGTTGCATCCTTCACTAACATATGATATGAATGTCAAAGAGGTTTGGACCTTTTGTTGTCTTCGTTTCTCTAGAAAATAGCGATTTTATAGTGGTTAGTCCACCAATTTAGAGAGTATTATGAAGTTTTTACTAAATTAATTGAAACAAATTAAAACGATGTCCATGTACCATGAAAGAGCGCTTAATATACATTAATACAAATGTAGAATGTGTTAAGAAATTTTAAAACAACACTAAAGATCATAAGCTTCAGTATATAGAGCATTTACCGAAAAATTCGATATTTTCAGGGCTAACACATAGATTTTGAGAGTAATTCGAAAATAATATTTTAATGTATAGTTACATATTTAACTGATATATGATGAAGGTCAAAGAGGTTTGAAATTTTTGTTGTCTCCATTTCTATAGAAAATAGCAATTTTATAGTAGTTAGCCCACCAATTTAGGAAGTATTATGAAGTTTTTACTAAATTAATTGACAAAAAATTATAACGATGCCCATGTACCATCAAAAAGAGTTTAATGAACATTAATACAAACGTAGAATGTGTTTAGAAATTTTAAAACAACACTAAAGATCATAGGCTTCAGTACATAGAGTATTTACCGAAAAATTTAATATTTTTGTAGGGGTTAACACATAGATTTGAAGAATAATTGAAAAATATGAAAATACTGTTTTAATGCATAGTTGCATCCTTCACTAACATATGCGATGAAGGTCAAAGAGTTTTGGACCTTTTGTTGTTTCCTTTTCTCTAGAAAATAGCGATTTTATAGTGGTTAGTCCACAAATTTAGGGAGTATTATGAAGTTTTTCCTAAATTAATTGACAAAAATTAAAACGATGCCCATGTACCATGAAAGAGAGTTTCATATACATTAATACAAATGTAGAATGTGTTATGAAATTTTAAAACAATATTAAAGATCATAGGCTTCGGTATATAGAGCATTTACCGAAAATTTGATATTTTCGTAGGGGTGTTAACACTTGGATTTTGAGAAAAATTCAAAAATATGAAAATGATATTTTAATGCATAGTTGCTTCCTTCACTAACATATGATATTAAGGTCAAGGAGGTTTGGACATTTTGTTATTTCCATTTCTCTAGAAAATAACGATTTTGTAGTGGTTATTCCACCAATTTAGGGAGTATTAGGGAGTTTTACTAAATTAATTGACATAAAATTAAAACGATGCCCATGTACCATGAAAGAGAGTTTAATATACATTAATACAAATTTAGAATGTGTTAAGAAAATTTAAAGCAACACTAAAGATCATAAGCTTCAGTATATAGAGCAATTACCGAAAAATTCTATATTTTTATAGGGGTTAACACATGGATTTGAAGAAAAATTGAAAAAAAGAAAATACTGTTTTAATGCATAGTTGCATCATTCACTAACATATGATGAAGGTCAAAGAGGTTTGGAACTTTTGTTGCCTCCGTTTCTCTAGAAAATAAAATTTTTATAGTAGTTAGTTAGTCCACCAATTTATGGAATATTATGAAGTTTTACTAAATTAATTGACAAAAAATTAAAACGATGCACATGTACCATGAAAAAGAGTTTAATGAACATTAATACAAATGTAGAATGTGTTTAAAAATTTTAAAACAACACTAAAGATCATAGGCTTCAGTATGTAGAGTATTTACCGAAAAATTTATTATTTTTGTAGGGGTTAACACATAGATTTGAAGAAAAATTGAAAAATATGAAAATTTTGTTTTAATGCATATTTGCATCATTCACTAACATATAATGAAGGTCAAAGAGGTTTAAAACTTTTGTTGTCTCCGTTTCTATGGAAAATAGCGATTTTATATTGGTTAGTCCACAAATTTAGAGAGTATTATGAAGTTTTTACTAAATTGATTGACAAAAAATTAAAACGACGCCCATGTAACATGAAAGAGAGTTTAATATACATTAATACAAATATAGAATGTGTTTATAAATTTTAAAACAACGCTAAAGATCATAGGCTTTAGTATATGGAGCATTTATCGAAAAATTCAATATATTCGTATGGGTTAGTTAACACATAGATTTTGAGAAAAAAATCAAAAATATGAAAATATTGTTTTAATTCATTGTTGCATCCTTCACTAACATATGATATGAATGTCAAAGAGGTTTGGACCTTTTGTTGTCTCCGTTTCTCTAGAAAATAGCGATTTTATAGTGTTTAGTCCACCAATTTGGGGAGTATTATGAATTTTTACTAAATTAATTGAAAACAATTAAAACGATGTCCATGTACCATGAAAGAGTGGTTAATATACATTAATACAAATGTAGAATGTGCTAAGAAATTTTAAAACAACACTAAAGATCATAAGCTTCAGTATGTAGAGCATTTACCGAAAATTCGATATTTTCAGGGTTAACACATAGATTTTGAGAATAATTCGAAAATAATATTTTAATGTATAGTTACATCTTTAACTGACATATGATGAAGGTCAAAGAGGTTTGGAATTTTTTTTGTCTCCATTTCTATAGAAAATAGCAACTTTATAGTGGTTAGTCCACCAATTTAGGGAGTATTACGAGGTTTTTACTAAATTAATTGACAAAAAATTAAAAAGATGCCCATGTACCATTAAAAAGAGTTTAATGAACATTAACACAAACGTTGAATGTGTTTAGAAATTTTAAAACAACACTAAAGATCATAGGCTTCAGTAGATAGAGTATTTACCGAAAAATTTAATATTTTTGTAGGGGTTAACACATAGATTTGAAGAATAATTGAAAAATATGAAAATACTGTTTTAATGCATAGTTGCATCCTTCACTAACATATGCGATGAAGGTCAAAGAGTTTTGGACCTTTTGTTGTTTCCGTTTCTCTAGAAAATAGCGATTTTATAGTGGTTAGTCCACAAATTTAGGGAGTATTATGAAGTTTTTCCTAAATTAATTGACAAAAATTAAAACGATGCCCATGTACCATGAAAGAGAGTTTCATATACATTAATACAAATGTAGAATGTGTTATGAAATTTTAAAACAATATTAAAGATCATAGGCTTCGGTATATAGAGCATTTACCGAAAATTTGATATTTTCGTAGGGGTGTTAACACTTGGATTTTGAGAAAAATTCAAAAATATGAAAATGATATTTTAATGCATAGTTGCTTCCTTCACTAACATATGATATTAAGGTCAAGGAGGTTTGGACCTTTTGTTATTTCCATTTCTCTAGAAAATAACGATTTTGTAGTGGTTATTCCACCAATTTAGGGAGTATTAGGGAGTTTTACTAAATTAATTGACATAAAATTAAAACGATGCCCATGTACCATGAAAGAGAGTTTAATATACATTAATACAAATTTAGAATGTGTTAAGAAAATTTAAAGCAACACTAAAGATCATAAGCTTCAGTATATAGAGCAATTACCGAAAAATTCTATATTTTTATAGGGGTTAACACATGGATTTGAAGAAAAATTGAAAAAAAAGAAAATACTGTTTTAATGCATAGTTGCATCATTCACTAACATATGATGAAGGTCAAAGAGGTTTGGAACTTTTGTTGCCTCCGTTTCTCTAGAAAATAAAATTTTTATAGTAGTTAGTTAGTCCACCAATTTATGGAATATTATGAAGTTTTACTAAATTAATTGACAAAAAATTAAAACGATGCACATGTACCATGAAAAAGAGTTTAATGAACATTAATACAAATGTAGAATGTGTTTAAAATTTTTAAAACAACACTAAAGATCATAGGCTTCAGTATGTAGAGTATTTACCGAAAAATTTATTATTTTTGTAGGGGTTAACACATAGATTTGAAGAAAAATTGAAAAATATGAAAATTTTGTTTTAATGCATATTTGCATCATTCACTAACATATAATGAAGGTCAAAGAGGTTTAAAACTTTTGTTGTCTCCGTTTCTATGGAAAATAGCGATTTTATATTGGTTAGTCCACAAATTTAGAGAGTATTATGAAGTTTTTACTAAATTGATTGACAAAAAATTAAAACGACGCCCATGTAACATGAAAGAGAGTTTAATATACATTAATACAAATATAGAATGTGTTTATAAATTTTAAAACAACGCTAAAGATCATAGGCTTTAGTATACGGAGCATTTATCGAAAAATTCAATATATTCGTATGGGTTAGTTAACACATAGATTTTGAGAAAAAAATCAAAAATATGAAAATATTGTTTTAATTCATTGTTGCATCCTTCACTAACATATGATATGAATGTCAAAGAGGTTTGGACCTTTTGTTGTCTCCGTTTCTCTAGAAAATAGCGATTTTATAGTGTTTAGTCCACCAATTTGGGGAGTATTATGAATTTTTACTAAATTAATTGAAAAAAATTAAAACGATGTCCATGTACCATGAAAGAGTGGTTAATATACATTAATACAAATGTAGAATGTGCTAAGAAATTTTAAAACAACACTAAAGATCATAAGCTTCAGTATGTAGAGCATTTACCGAAAATTCGATATTTTCAGGGTTAACACATAGATTTTGAGAATAATTCGAAAATAATATTTTAATGTATAGTTACATCTTTAACTGACATATGATGAAGGTCAAAGAGGTTTGGAATTTTTTTTGTCTCCATTTCTATAGAAAATAGCAACTTTATAGTGGTTAGTCCACCAATTTAGGGAGTATTACGAGGTTTTTACTAAATTAATTGACAAAAAATTAAAAAGATGCCCATGTAGCATTAAAAAGAGTTTAATGAACATTAATACAAACGTAGAATGTGTTTAGAAATTTTAAAACAACACTAAAGATCATAGGCTTCAGTAGATAGAGTATTTACCGAAAAATTTAATATTTTTGTAGGGGTTAACACATAGATTTGAAGAATAATTGAAAAATATGAAAATACTGTTTTAATGCATAGTTGCATCCTTCACTAACATATGCGATGAAGGTCAAAGAGTTTTGGACCTTTTGTTGTTTCCGTTTCTCTAGAAAATAGCGATTTTATAGTGGTTAGTCCACAAATTTAGGGAGTATTATGAAGTTTTTCCTAAATTAATTGACAAAAATTAAAACGATGCCCATGTACCATGAAAGAGAGTTTCATATACATTAATACAAATGTAGAATGTGTTATAAAATTTTAAAACAATATTAAAGATCATAGGCTTCGGTATATAGAGCATTTACCGAAAATTTGATATTTTCGTAGGGGTGTTAACACTTGGATTTTGAGAAAAATTCAAAAATATGAAAATGATATTTTAATGCATAGTTGCTTCCTTCACTAACATATGATATTAAGGTCAAGGAGGTTTGGACCTTTTGTTATTTCCATTTCTCTAGAAAATAACGATTTTGTAGTGGTTATTCCACCAATTTAGGGAGTATTAGGGAGTTTTACTAAATTAATTGACATAAAATTAAAACGATGCCCATGTACCATGAAAGAGAGTTTAATATACATTAATACAAATTTAGAATGTGTTAAGAAAAATTAAAGCAACACTAAAGATCATAAGCTTCAGTATATAGAGCAATTACCGAAAAATTCTATATTTTTATAGGGGTTAACACATGGATTTGAAGAAAAATTGAAAAAAAAGAAAATACTGTTTTAATGCATAGTTGCATCATTCACTAACATATGATGAAGGTCAAAGAGGTTTGGAACTTTTGTTGCCTCCGTTTCTCTAGAAAATAAAATTTTATAGTAGTTAGTTAGTCCACCAATTTATGGAATATTATGAAGTTTTACTAAATTAATTGACAAAAAATTAAAACGATGCACATGTACCATGAAAAAGAGTTTAATGAACATTAATACAAATGTAGAATGTGTTTAAAAATTTTAAAACAACACTAAAGATCATAGGCTTCAGTATGTAGAGTATTTACCGAAAAATTTATTATTTTTGTAGGGGTTAACACATAGATTTGAAGAAAATTTGAAAAATATGAAAATTTTGTTTTAATGCATATTTGCATCATTCACTAACATATAATGAAGGTCAAAGAGGTTTGGAACTTTTGTTGCCTCCGTTTCTATGGAAAATAGCGATTTTATATTGGTTAGTCCACAAATTTAGAGAGTATTATGAAGTTTTTACTAAATTGATTGACAAAAATTAAAACGACGCCCATGTAACATGAAAGAGAGTTTAATATACATTAATACAAATATAGAATGTGTTATAAATTTTAAAACAACGCTAAAGATCATAGGCTTTAGTATATGGAGCATTTACCGAAAAATTCATATTTTCGTATGGGTTAGTTAACACATAGATTTTGAGAAAAATTCAAAAATATGAAAATATGTTTTAATTCATTGTTGCATCCTTCACTAACATATGATATGAATGTCAAAGAGGTTTGGACCTTTTGTTGTTTCCGTTTCTCTAGAAAATAGCGATTTTATAGTGTTTAGTCCACCAATTTAGGGAGTATTATAGTTTTTACTAAATTAATTGAAAAAATTAAAACGATGCCCATGTACCATGAAAGAGTGGTTAATATACATTAATACAAATGTAGAATGTGCTAAGAAATTTTAAAACAACACTAAAGATCATAAGCTTCAGTATGTAGAGCATTTACCGAAAATTCGATATTTTCATAGGGGTTAACACATAGATTTGAGAAAATTGAAAAAAAGAATACTGTTTTAATGCATAGTTGCATCTTTCACTAACATATGATGAAGGTCAAAGAGGTTTGGAACTTTTGTTGCCTCCGTTTCTCTAGAAAATAAAATTTTATAGTAGTTAGTTAGTCCACCAATTTATGGAATATTATGAAGTTTTACTAAATTAATTGACAAAAAAATTAAAACGATGCACATGTACCATGAAAAAGAGTTTAATGAACATTAATACAAATGTAGAATGTGTTTAAAAATTTTAAAACAACACTAAAGATCATAGGCTTCAGTATGTAGAGTATTTACCGAAAAATTTATTATTTTTGTAGGGGTTAACACATAGATTTGAAGAAAATTGAAAAATATGAAAATTTTGTTTTAATGCATATTTGCATCATTCACTAACATATAATGAAGGTCAAAGAGGTTTGGAACTTTTGTTGTCTCCGTTTCTATGGAAAATAGCGATTTTATATTGGTTAGTCCACAAATTTAGAGAGTATTATGAAGTTTTTACTAAATTGATTGACAAAAAATTAAAACGACGCCCATGTAACATGAAAGAGAGTTTAATATACATTAATACAAATATAGAATGTGTTTATAAATTTTAAAACAACGCTAAAGATCATAGGCTTTAGTATATGGAGCATTTACCGAAAAATTCAATATATTCGTATGGGTTAGTTAACACATAGATTTTGAGAAAAAAATCAAAAATATGAAAATATTGTTTTAATTCATTGTTGCATCCTTCACTAACATATGATATGAATGTCAAAGAGGTTTGGACCTTTTGTTGTCTCCGTTTCTCTAGAAAATAGCGATTTTATAGTGTTTAGTCCACCAATTTGGGGAGTATTATACTTTTTACTAAATTAATTGAAAAAATTAAAACGATGTCCATGTACCATGAAAGAGTGGTTAATATACATTAATACAAATGTAGAATGTGCTAAGAAATTTTAAAACAACACTAAAGATCATAAGCTTCAGTATGTAGAGCATTTACCGAAAATTCGATATTTTCAGGGTTAACACATAGATTTTGAGAATAATTAGAAAATAATATTTTAATGTATAGTTACATCTTTAACTGACATATGATGAAGGTCAAAGAGGTTTGGAATTTTTTTTGTCTCCATTTCTATAGAAAATAGCAACTTTATAGTGGTTAGTCCACCAATTTAGGGAGTATTATGAAGTTTTTACTAAATTAATTGACAAAAAATTAAAACGATGCCCATGTACCATTAAAAAGAGTTTAATGAACATTAATACAAACGTTGAATGTGTTTAGAAATTTTAAAACAACACTAAAGATCATAGGCTTCAGTAGATAGAGTATTTACCGAAAAATTTAATATTTTTGTAGGGGTTAACACATAGATTTGAAGAATAATTGAAAAATATGAAAATACTGTTTTAATGCATAGTTGCATCCTTCACTAACATATGCGATGAAGGTCAAAGAGTTTTGGACCTTTTGTTGTTTCCGTTTCTCTAGAAAATAGCGATTTTATAGTGGTTAGTCCACAAATTTAGGGAGTATTATGAAGTTTTTCCTAAATTAATTGACAAAAATTAAAACGATGCCCATGTACCATGAAAGAGAGTTTCATATACATTAATACAAATGTAGAATGTGTTATGAAATTTTAAAACAATATTAAAGATCATAGGCTTCGGTATATAGAGCATTTACCGAAAATTTGATATTTTCGTAGGGGTGTTAACACTTGGATTTTGAGAAAAATTCAAAAATATGAAAATGATATTTTAATGCATAGTTGCTTCCTTCACTAACATATGATATTAAGGTCAAGGAGGTTTGGACCTTTTGTTATTTCCATTTCTCTAGAAAATAACGATTTTGTAGTGGTTATTCCACCAATTTAGGGAGTATTAGGGAGTTTTACTAAATTAATTGACATAAAATTAAAACGATGCCCATGTACCATGAAAGAGAGTTTAATATACATTAATACAAATTTAGAATGTGTTAAGAAAAATTAAAGCAACACTAAAGATCATAAGCTTCAGTATATAGAGCAGTTACCGAAAAATTCTATATTTTTATAGGGGTTAACACATGGATTTGAAGAAAAATTGAAAAAAAAGAAAATACTGTTTTAATGCATAGTTGCATCATTCACTAACATATGATGAAGGTCAAAGAGGTTTGGAACTTTTGTTGCCTCCGTTTCTCTAGAAAATAAAAATTTTATAGTAGTTAGTTAGTCCACCAATTTATGGAATATTATGAAGTTTTACTAAATTAATTGACAAAAAATTAAAACGATGCACATGTACCATGAAAAAGAGTTTAATGAACATTAATACAAATGTAGAATGTGTTTAAAAATTTTAAAACAACACTAAAGATCATAGGCTTCAGTATGTAGAGTATTTACCGAAAAATTTATTATTTTTGTAGGGGTTAACACATAGATTTGAAGAAAAATTGAAAAATATGAAAATTTTGTTTTAATGCATATTTGCATCATTCACTAACATATAATGAAGGTCAAAGAGGTTTAAAACTTTTGTTGTCTCCGTTTCTATGGAAAATAGCGATTTTATATTGGTTAGTCCACAAATTTAGAGAGTATTATGAAGTTTTTACTAAATTGATTGACAAAAAATTAAAACGACGCCCATGTAACATGAAAGAGAGTTTAATATACATTAATACAAATATAGAATGTGTTTATAAATTTTAAAATAACGCTAAAGATCATAGGCTTTAGTATACGGAGCATTTATCGAAAAATTCAATATATTCGTATGGGTTAGTTAACACATAGATTTTGAGAAAAAAATCAAAAATATGAAAATATTGTTTTAATTCATTGTTGCATCCTTCACTAACATATGATATGAATGTCAAAGAGGTTTGGACCTTTTGTTGTCTCCGTTTCTCTAGAAAATAGCGATTTTATAGTGTTTAGTCCACCAATTTGGGGAGTATTATGAATTTTTACTAAATTAATTGAAAAAAATTAAAACGATGTCCATGTACCATGAAAGAGTGGTTAATATACATTAATACAAATGTAGAATGTGCTAAGAAATTTTAAAACAACACTAAAGATCATAAGCTTCAGTATGTAGAGCATTTACCGAAAATTCGATATTTTCAGGGTTAACACATAGATTTTGAGAATAATTCGAAAATAATATTTTAATGTATAGTTACATCTTTAACTGACATATGATGAAGGTCAAAGAGGTTTGGAATTTTTTTTGTCTCCATTTCTATAGAAAATAGCAACTTTATAGTGGTTAGTCCACCAATTTAGGGAGTATTACGAGGTTTTTACTAAATTAATTGACAAAAAATTAAAAAGATGCCCATGTAGCATTAAAAAGAGTTTAATGAACATTAATACAAACGTAGAATGTGTTTAGAAATTTTAAAACAACACTAAAGATCATAGGCTTCAGTAGATAGAGTATTTACCGAAAAATTTAATATTTTTGTAGGGGTTAACACATAGATTTGAAGAATAATTGAAAAATATGAAAATACTGTTTTAATGCATAGTTGCATCCTTCACTAACATATGCGATGAAGGTCAAAGAGTTTTGGACCTTTTGTTGTTTCCGTTTCTCTAGAAAATAGCGATTTTATAGTGGTTAGTCCACAAATTTAGGGAGTATTATGAAGTTTTTCCTAAATTAATTGACAAAAATTAAAACGATGCCCATGTACCATGAAAGAGAGTTTCATATACATTAATACAAATGTAGAATGTGTTATGAAATTTTAAAACAATATTAAAGATCATAGGCTTCGGTATATAGAGCATTTACCGAAAATTTGATATTTTCGTAGGGGTGTTAACACTTGGATTTTGAGAAAAATTCAAAAATATGAAAATGATATTTTAATGCATAGTTGCTTCCTTCACTAACATATGATATTAAGGTCAAGGAGGTTTGGACCTTTTGTTATTTCCATTTCTCTAGAAAATAACGATTTTGTAGTGGTTATTCCACCAATTTAGGGAGTATTAGGGAGTTTTACTAAATTAATTGACATAAAATTAAAACGATGCCCATGTACCATGAAAGAGAGTTTAATATACATTAATACAAATTTAGAATGTGTTAAGAAAATTTAAAGCAACACTAAAGATCATAAGCTTCAGTATATAGAGCAATTACCGAAAAATTCTATATTTTTATAGGGGTTAACACATGGATTTGAAGAAAAATTGAAAAAAAAGAAAATACTGTTTTAATGCATAGTTGCATCATTCACTAACATATGATGAAGGTCAAAGAGGTTTGGAACTTTTGTTGCCTCCGTTTCTCTAGAAAATAAAATTTTATAGTAGTTAGTTAGTCCACCAATTTATGGAATATTATGAAGTTTTACTAAATTAATTGACAAAAAATTAAAACGATGCACATGTACCATGAAAAAGAGTTTAATGAACATTAATACAAATGTAGAATGTGTTTAAAAATTTTAAAACAACACTAAAGATCATAGGCTTCAGTATGTAGAGTATTTACCGAAAAATTTATTATTTTTGTAGGGGTTAACACATAGATTTGAAGAAAATTTGAAAAATATGAAAATTTTGTTTTAATGCATATTTGCATCATTCACTAACATATAATGAAGGTCAAAGAGGTTTGGAACTTTTGTTGCCTCCGTTTCTATGGAAAATAGCGATTTTATATTGGTTAGTCCACAAATTTAGAGAGTATTATGAAGTTTTTACTAAATTGATTGACAA
Organism: Brassica napus; assembly: GCF_020379485.1. Taxonomy (NCBI): domain Eukaryota; kingdom Viridiplantae; phylum Streptophyta; class Magnoliopsida; order Brassicales; family Brassicaceae; genus Brassica; species Brassica napus. The sequence goes on along the minus strand of NC_063448.1, from coordinate 55,078,985 downwards.
AAAATTAAAACGACGCCCATGTAACATGAAAGAGAGTTTAATATACATTAATACAAATATAGAATGTGTTTATAAATTTTAAAACAACGCTAAAGATCATAGGCTTTAGTATATGGAGCATTTACCGAAAAATTCAATATATTCGTATGGGTTAGTTAACACATAGATTTTGAGAAAAAAATCAAAAATATGAAAATATTGTTTTAATTCATTGTTGCATCCTTCACTAACATATGATATGAATGTCAAAGAGGTTTGGACCTTTTGTTGTCTCCGTTTCTCTAGAAAATAGCGATTTTATAGTGTTTAGTCCACCAATTTGGGGAGTATTATACTTTTTACTAAATTAATTGAAAAAATTAAAAAGATGTCCATGTACCATGAAAGAGTGGTTAATATACATTAATACAAATGTAGAATGTGCTAAGAAATTTTAAAACAACACTAAAGATCATAAGCTTCAGTATGTAGAGCATTTACCGAAAATTCGATATTTTCAGGGTTAACACATAGATTTTGAGAATAATTAGAAAATAATATTTTAATGTATAGTTACATCTTTAACTGACATATGATGAAGGTCAAAGAGGTTTAGAATTTTTTTTGTCTCCATTTCTATAGAAAATAGCAACTTTATAGTGGTTAGTCCACCAATTTAGGGAGTATTATGAAGTTTTTACTAAATTAATTGACAAAAAATTAAAACGATGCCCATGTACCATTAAAAAGAGTTTAATGAACATTAATACAAACGTTGAATGTGTTTAGAAATTTTAAAACAACACTAAAGATCATAGGCTTCAGTAGATAGAGTATTTACCGAAAAATTTAATATTTTTGTAGGGGTTAACACATAGATTTGAAGAATAATTGAAAAATATGAAAATACTGTTTTAATGCATAGTTGCATCCTTCACTAACATATGCGATGAAGGTCAAAGAGTTTTGGACCTTTTGTTGTTTCCGTTTCTCTAGAAAATAGCGATTTTATAGTGGTTAGTCCACAAATTTAGGGAGTATTATGAAGTTTTTCCTAAATTAATTGACAAAAATTAAAACGATGCCCATGTACCATGAAAGAGAGTTTCATATACATTAATACAAATGTAGAATGTGTTATGAAATTTTAAAACAATATTAAAGATCATAGGCTTCGGTATATAGAGCATTTACCGAAAATTTGATATTTTCGTAGGGGTGTTAACACTTGGATTTTGAGAAAAATTCAAAAATATGAAAATGATATTTTAATGCATAGTTGCTTCCTTCACTAACATATGATATTAAGGTCAAGGAGGTTTGGACCTTTTGTTATTTCCATTTCTCTAGAAAATAACGATTTTGTAGTGGTTATTCCACCAATTTAGGGAGTATTAGGGAGTTTTACTAAATTAATTGACATAAAATTAAAACGATGCCCATGTACCATGAAAGAGAGTTTAATATACATTAATACAAATTTAGAATGTGTTAAGAAAATTTAAAGCAACACTAAAGATCATAAGCTTCAGTATATAGAGCAATTACCGAAAAATTCTATATTTTTATAGGGGTTAACACATGGATTTGAAGAAAAATTGAAAAAAAAGAAAATACTGTTTTAATGCATAGTTGCATCATTCACTAACATATGATGAAGGTCAAAGAGGTTTGGAACTTTTGTTGCCTCCGTTTCTCTAGAAAATAAAATTTTTATAGTAGTTAGTTAGTCCACCAATTTATGGAATATTATGAAGTTTTACTAAATTAATTGACAAAAAATTAAAACGATGCACATGTACCATGAAAAAGAGTTTAATGAACATTAATACAAATGTAGAATGTGTTTAAAATTTTTAAAACAACACTAAAGATCATAGGCTTCAGTATGTAGAGTATTTACCGAAAAATTTATTATTTTTGTAGGGGTTAACACATAGATTTGAAGAAAAATTGAAAAATATGAAAATTTTGTTTTAATGCATATTTGCATCATTCACTAACATATAATGAAGGTCAAAGAGGTTTAAAACTTTTGTTGTCTCCGTTTCTATGGAAAATAGCGATTTTATATTGGTTAGTCCACAAATTTAGAGAGTATTATGAAGTTTTTACTAAATTGATTGACAAAAAATTAAAACGACGCCCATGTAACATGAAAGAGAGTTTAATATACATTAATACAAATATAGAATGTGTTTATAAATTTTAAAATAACGCTAAAGATCATAGGCTTTAGTATACGGAGCATTTATCGAAAAATTCAATATATTCGTATGGGTTAGTTAACACATAGATTTTGAGAAAAAAATCAAAAATATGAAAATATTGTTTTAATTCATTGTTGCATCCTTCACTAACATATGATATGAATGTCAAAGAGGTTTGGACCTTTTGTTGTCTCCGTTTCTCTAGAAAATAGCGATTTTATAGTGTTTAGTCCACCAATTTGGGGAGTATTATGAATTTTTACTAAATTAATTGAAAAAAATTAAAACGATGTCCATGTACCATGAAAGAGTGGTTAATATACATTAATACAAATGTAGAATGTGCTAAGAAATTTTAAAACAACACTAAAGATCATAAGCTTCAGTATGTAGAGCATTTACCGAAAATTCGATATTTTCAGGGTTAACACATAGATTTTGAGAATAATTCGAAAATAATATTTTAATGTATAGTTACATCTTTAACTGACATATGATGAAGGTCAAAGAGGTTTGGAATTTTTTTTGTCTCCATTTCTATAGAAAATAGCAACTTTATAGTGGTTAGTCCACCAATTTAGGGAGTATTACGAGGTTTTTACTAAATTAATTGACAAAAAATTAAAAAGATGCCCATGTAGCATTAAAAAGAGTTTAATGAACATTAATACAAACGTAGAATGTGTTTAGAAATTTTAAAACAACACTAAAGATCATAGGCTTCAGTAGATAGAGTATTTACCGAAAAATTTAATATTTTTGTAGGGGTTAACACATAGATTTGAAGAATAATTGAAAAATATGAAAATACTGTTTTAATGCATAGTTGCATCCTTCACTAACATATGCGATGAAGGTCAAAGAGTTTTGGACCTTTTGTTGTTTCCGTTTCTCTAGAAAATAGCGATTTTATAGTGGTTAGTCCACAAATTTAGGGAGTATTATGAAGTTTTTCCTAAATTAATTGACAAAAATTAAAACGATGCCCACGTACCATGAAATAGAGTTTCATATACATTAATACAAATGTAGAATGTGTTATGAAATTTTAAAACAATATTAAAGATCATAGGCTTCGGTATATAGAGCATTTACCGAAAATTTGATATTTTCGTAGGGGTGTTAACACTTGGATTTTGAGAAAAATTCAAAAATATGAAAATGATATTTTAATGCATAGTTGCTTCCTTCACTAACATATGATATTAAGGTCAAGGAGGTTTGGACCTTTTGTTATTTCCATTTCTCTAGAAAATAATGATTTTGTAGTGGTTATTCCACCAATTTAGGGAGTATTAGGGAGTTTTACTAAATTAATTGACATAAAATTAAAACGATGCCCATGTACCATGAAAGAGAGTTTAATATACATTAATACAAATTTAGAATGTGTTAAGAAAAATTAAAGCAACACTAAAGATCATAAGCTTCAGTATATAGAGCAATTACCGAAAAATTCTATATTTTTATAGGGGTTAACACATGGATTTGAAGAAAAATTGAAAAAAAAGAAAATACTGTTTTAATGCATAGTTGCATCATTCACTAACATATGATGAAGGTCAAAGAGGTTTGGAACTTTTGTTGCCTCCGTTTCTCTAGAAAATAAAATTTTATAGTAGTTAGTTAGTCCACCAATTTATGGAATATTATGAAGTTTTACTAAATTAATTGACAAAAAATTAAAACGATGCACATGTACCATGAAAAAGAGTTTAATGAACATTAATACAAATGTAGAATGTGTTTAAAAATTTTAAAACAACACTAAAGATCATAGGCTTCAGTATGTAGAGTATTTACCGAAAAATTTATTATTTTTGTAGGGGTTAACACATAGATTTGAAGAAAATTTGAAAAATATGAAAATTTTGTTTTAATGCATATTTGCATCATTCACTAACATATAATGAAGGTCAAAGAGGTTTGGAACTTTTGTTGCCTCCGTTTCTATGGAAAATAGCGATTTTATATTGGTTAGTCCACAAATTTAGAGAGTATTATGAAGTTTTTACTAAATTGATTGACAAAAAATTAAAACGACGCCCATGTAACATGAAAGAGAGTTTAATATACATTAATACAAATATAGAATGTGTTTATAAATTTTAAAACAACGCTAAAGATCATAGGCTTTAGTATATGGAGCATTTACCGAAAAATTCAATATATTCGTATGGGTTAGTTAACACATAGATTTTGAGAAAAAAATCAAAAATATGAAAATATTGTTTTAATTCATTGTTGCATCCTTCACTAACATATGATATGAATGTCAAAGAGGTTTGGACCTTTTGTTGTCTCCGTTTCTCTAGAAAATAGCGATTTTATAGTGTTTAGTCCACCAATTTGGGGAGTATTATACTTTTTACTAAATTAATTGAAAAAATTAAAAAGATGTCCATGTACCATGAAAGAGTGGTTAATATACATTAATACAAATGTAGAATGTGCTAAGAAATTTTAAAACAACACTAAAGATCATAAGCTTCAGTATGTAGAGCATTTACCGAAAATTCGATATTTTCAGGGTTAACACATAGATTTTGAGAATAATTAGAAAATAATATTTTAATGTATAGTTACATCTTTAACTGACATATGATGAAGGTCAAAGAGGTTTAGAATTTTTTTTGTCTCCATTTCTATAGAAAATAGCAACTTTATAGTGGTTAGTCCACCAATTTAGGGAGTATTATGAAGTTTTTACTAAATTAATTGACAAAAAATTAAAACGATGCCCATGTACCATTAAAAAGAGTTTAATGAACATTAATACAAACGTTGAATGTGTTTAGAAATTTTAAAACAACACTAAAGATCATAGGCTTCAGTAGATAGAGTATTTACCGAAAAATTTAATATTTTTGTAGGGGTTAACACATAGATTTGAAGAATAATTGAAAAATATGAAAATACTGTTTTAATGCATAGTTGCATCCTTCACTAACATATGCGATGAAGGTCAAAGAGTTTTGGACCTTTTGTTGTTTCCGTTTCTCTAGAAAATAGCGATTTTATAGTGGTTAGTCCACAAATTTAGGGAGTATTATGAAGTTTTTCCTAAATTAATTGACAAAAATTAAAACGATGCCCATGTACCATGAAAGAGAGTTTCATATACATTAATACAAATGTAGAATGTGTTATGAAATTTTAAAACAATATTAAAGATCATAGGCTTCGGTATATAGAGCATTTACCGAAAATTTGATATTTTCGTAGGGGTGTTAACACTTGGATTTTGAGAAAAATTCAAAAATATGAAAATGATATTTTAATGCATAGTTGCTTCCTTCACTAACATATGATATTAAGGTCAAGGAGGTTTGGACCTTTTGTTATTTCCATTTCTCTAGAAAATAACGATTTTGTAGTGGTTATTCCACCAATTTAGGGAGTATTAGGGAGTTTTACTAAATTAATTGACATAAAATTAAAACGATGCCCATGTACCATGAAAGAGAGTTTAATATACATTAATACAAATTTAGAATGTGTTAAGAAAATTTAAAGCAACACTAAAGATCATAAGCTTCAGTATATAGAGCAATTACCGAAAAATTCTATATTTTTATAGGGGTTAACACATGGATTTGAAGAAAAATTGAAAAAAAAGAAAATACTGTTTTAATGCATAGTTGCATCATTCACTAACATATGATGAAGGTCAAAGAGGTTTGGAACTTTTGTTGCCTCCGTTTCTCTAGAAAATAAAAATTTTATAGTAGTTAGTTAGTCCACCAATTTATGGAATATTATGAAGTTTTACTAAATTAATTGACAAAAAATTAAAACGATGCACATGTACCATGAAAAAGAGTTTAATGAACATTAATACAAATGTAGAATGTGTTTAAAATTTTTAAAACAACACTAAAGATCATAGGCTTCAGTATGTAGAGTATTTACCGAAAAATTTATTATTTTTGTAGGGGTTAACACATAGATTTGAAGAAAAATTGAAAAATATGAAAATTTTGTTTTAATGCATATTTGCATCATTCACTAACATATAATGAAGGTCAAAGAGGTTTAAAACTTTTGTTGTCTCCGTTTCTATGGAAAATAGCGATTTTATATTGGTTAGTCCACAAATTTAGAGAGTATTATGAAGTTTTTACTAAATTGATTGACAAAAAATTAAAACGACGCCCATGTAACATGAAAGAGAGTTTAATATACATTAATACAAATATAGAATGTGTTTATAAATTTTAAAATAACGCTAAAGATCATAGGCTTTAGTATACGGAGCATTTATCGAAAAATTCAATATATTCGTATGGGTTAGTTAACACATAGATTTTGAGAAAAAAATCAAAAATATGAAAATATTGTTTTAATTCATTGTTGCATCCTTCACTAACATATGATATGAATGTCAAAGAGGTTTGGACCTTTTGTTGTCTCCGTTTCTCTAGAAAATAGCGATTTTATAGTGTTTAGTCCACCAATTTGGGGAGTATTATGAATTTTTACTAAATTAATTGAAAAAAATTAAAACGATGTCCATGTACCATGAAAGAGTGGTTAATATACATTAATACAAATGTAGAATGTGCTAAGAAATTTTAAAACAACACTAAAGATCATAAGCTTCAGTATGTAGAGCATTTACCGAAAATTCGATATTTTCAGGGTTAACACATAGATTTTGAGAATAATTCGAAAATAATATTTTAATGTATAGTTACATCTTTAACTGACATATGATGAAGGTCAAAGAGGTTTGGAATTTTTTTTGTCTCCATTTCTATAGAAAATAGCAACTTTATAGTGGTTAGTCCACCAATTTAGGGAGTATTACGAGGTTTTTACTAAATTAATTGACAAAAAATTAAAACGATGTCCATGTAGCATTAAAAAGAGTTTAATGAACATTAATACAAACGTAGAATGTGTTTAGAAATTTTAAAACAACACTAAAGATCATAGGCTTCAGTAGATAGAGTATTTACCGAAAAATTTAATATTTTTGTAGGGGTTAACACATAGATTTGAAGAATAATTGAAAAATATGAAAATACTGTTTTAATGCATAGTTGCATCCTTCACTAACATATGCGATGAAGGTCAAAGAGTTTTGGACCTTTTGTTGTTTCCGTTTCTCTAGAAAATAGCGATTTTATAGTGGTTAGTCCACAAATTTAGGGAGTATTATGAAGTTTTTCCTAAATTAATTGACAAAAATTAAAACGATGCCCATGTACCATGAAAGAGAGTTTCATATACATTAATACAAATGTAGAATGTGTTATGAAATTTTAAAACAATATTAAAGATCATAGGCTTCGGTATATAGAGCATTTACCGAAAATTTGATATTTTCGTAGGGGTGTTAACACTTGGATTTTGAGAAAAATTCAAAAATATGAAAATGATATTTTAATGCATAGTTGCTTCCTTCACTAACATATGATATTAAGGTCAAGGAGGTTTGGACCTTTTGTTATTTCCATTTCTCTAGAAAATAACGATTTTGTAGTGGTTATTCCACCAATTTAGGGAGTATTAGGGAGTTTTACTAAATTAATTGACATAAAATTAAAACGATGCCCATGTACCATGAAAGAGAGTTTAATATACATTAATACAAATTTAGAATGTGTTAAGAAAAATTAAAGCAACACTAAAGATCATAAGCTTCAGTATATAGAGCAATTACCGAAAAATTCTATATTTTTATAGGGGTTAACACATGGATTTGAAGAAAAATTGAAAAAAAAGAAAATACTGTTTTAATGCATAGTTGCATCATTCACTAACATATGATGAAGGTCAAAGAGGTTTGGAACTTTTGTTGCCTCCGTTTCTCTAGAAAATAAAATTTTATAGTAGTTAGTTAGTCCACCAATTTATGGAATATTATGAAGTTTTACTAAATTAATTGACAAAAAATTAAAACGATGCACATGTACCATGAAAAAGAGTTTAATGAACATTAATACAAATGTAGAATGTGTTTAAAAATTTTAAAACAACACTAAAGATCATAGGCTTCAGTATGTAGAGTATTTACCGAAAAATTTATTATTTTTGTAGGGGTTAACACATAGATTTGAAGAAAATTTGAAAAATATGAAAATTTTGTTTTAATGCATATTTGCATCATTCACTAACATATAATGAAGGTCAAAGAGGTTTGGAACTTTTGTTGCCTCCGTTTCTATGGAAAATAGCGATTTTATATCGGTTAGTCCACAAATTTAGAGAGTATTATGAAGTTTTTACTAAATTGATTGACAAAAAATTAAAACGACGCCCATGTAACATGAAAGAGAGTTTAATATACATTAATACAAATATAGAATGTGTTTATAAATTTTAAAACAACGCTAAAGATCATAGGCTTTAGTATATGGAGCATTTACCGAAAAATTCAATATATTCGTATGGGTTAGTTAACACATAGATTTTGAGAAAAAAATCAAAAATATGAAAATATTGTTTTAATTCATTGTTGCATCCTTCACTAACATATGATATGAATGTCAAAGAGGTTTGGACCTTTTGTTGTCTCCGTTTCTCTAGAAAATAGCGATTTTATAGTGTTTAGTCCACCAATTTGGGGAGTATTATACTTTTTACTAAATTAATTGAAAAAATTAAAAAGATGTCCATGTACCATGAAAGAGTGGTTAATATACATTAATACAAATGTAGAATGTGCTAAGAAATTTTAAAACAACACTAAAGATCATAAGCTTCAGTATGTAGAGCATTTACCGAAAATTCGATATTTTCAGGGTTAACACATAGATTTTGAGAATAATTAGAAAATAATATTTTAATGTATAGTTACATCTTTAACTGACATATGATGAAGGTCAAAGAGGTTTAGAATTTTTTTTGTCTCCATTTCTATAGAAAATAGCAACTTTATAGTGGTTAGTCCACCAATTTAGGGAGTATTATGAAGTTTTTACTAAATTAATTGACAAAAATTAAAACGATGCCCATGTACCATTAAAAAGAGTTTAATGAACATTAATACAAACGTTGAATGTGTTTAGAAATTTTAAAACAACACTAAAGATCATAGGCTTCAGTAGATAGAGTATTTACCGAAAAATTTAATATTTTTGTGGGGGTTAACACATAGATTTGAAGAATAATTGAAAAATATGAAAATACTGTTTTAATGCATAGTTGCATCCTTCACTAACATATGAGATGAAGGTCAAAGAGTTTTGGACCTTTTGTTGTCTCTGTTTCTCTAAAAAATAGCGATTTTACAGTGGTTAGTCCACCAATTTATGGAGTATTATGAAGTTTAGCTAAATTAATTGACAAAAATTAAAACGATGCCCATGTACCATGAAAGAGAGTTTCATATACATTAATACAAATGTAGAATGTGTTAAAAAAATTTAAAACAATATTAAAGATCATAGGCTTCGGTATATAGAGCATTTACCGAAAATTCGATATTTTCAGGGGTTAACACATAGATTTTGAGAAAAATTTGAAAATATTGTTTTAATGCATAGTTGCATCTTTCACTGACACATGATGAAGGTAAAAGAGGTTTGGAATTTTTGTTGTCTCCGTTTCTATAGAAAATAACGATTTTATAGTGGTTAGTCCGCCAATTTAGGGAGTATTATGAAGTTTTTACTAAATTAATTGACAAAAAATTAAAACGATTCCCATGTACCATTAAAAAGGGTTTATGAACATTAATACAAATGTGGAATGTGTTTAGAAATTTTAAAACAACACTAAAGATCATAGGCTTCAGTATATAGAGTATTTACCGAAAAATTTAATATTTTTGTAGAGGTTAACACATAGATTTGAAGAAAATTTGAAAAATATGAAATTACTATTTTAATGCATAGTTGCATCCTTCACTAAAATATGATATGAAGGTCAAAGAGTTTTGGACCTTTTGTTGTCTCTGTTTCTTTAGAAAATAGCGATTTTATAGTGGTTACTCCACAAATTTAGGGAGTATTATGAAGTTTTTCCTAAATTAATTGACAAAAAATTAAAACGATGCACATGTACCATGAAAGAGAGTTTAATATACATTAATACAAAATTAGATAATGTTTAGAAATTTTAAGATAATACTAAAAATCATAGGTTTCAGTATATAGAGCATTTACCGAAAAACTCAATATTTTCGTAGGGGTTAACTTATAGATTTGGAAAAAAATTCAAAAATATGAAAATATTGTTTTAATGCATAGTTGCATCTTTCACTAACATATTATGAAGATCAAAGAGGTTTGGAACTTTTGTTTTCTCCGTTTCTCTAGAAAATAACGATTTTATAGTGGTTAGTCCACCAATTTAGGGAGTATTATGAAGTTTTTACTAAATTAATTGACCAAAAATTAAAACGATGCCCGTGTACCATGAAAGAGAGTTTAATATACATTAATAAAAATGTAGAATGCGTTTAGAAATTTTAAAACAACACTAAAGATCATAGGCTTCAGTATATAGAGCATTTACCGAAAAATTCAATATTTTCATAGGGGGTTAACACATAGATTTGGAGAAAAATTTAAAAATATAAAAATATTGTTTTAATGCATAGTTGCATCTTTCACTAACATATTATGAAGATCAAATAGGTTTGGAACTTTTGTTTTCTCCGTTTCTCTAGAAAATAATGATTTTATAGTGGTTAGTCCACTAATTCAGAAAGTATATGAAGTTTTACTAAATTAATTTATTAAAAATTAGAAGGGTGTCCATGCTCCAAGAAAGGGAGTTTAGAATACATTAGTAAAAATTTAGAATGTGGCTGGAAATTTTAAAAGAACACTAAAGATAATAGGCTTCAGTATATAGAGTATTTACCGAAAAATTTGATATTTTCGTAGGGGGTTAAACCGATAGATTTTGAGAAAAATTCAAAAATATGAAAATATTGTTTTAATGCATAGTTGCATCTTTCACTAACATATGATATGAAGGTCAAAGAGTTTTGGACCTTTTGTTGTCTCTGTTTCTCTAGAAAATGACGATTTTATAGTGGTTAGTCAACCAATTTATAGAGTATTATGAAGTTTTACTAAATTAATTGACAAAAATTAAAACGATGCCTATGTACAATGAAATAGAGTTTCATATACATTAATACAAATGTAGAATGTGTTAAGAAATTTTATAACAATATTAAAGATTATAGGTTTCGGTATATTGAGTATTTACCGAAAATTCGATATTTTCGTAGGGGTGTTAACACATAGATTTTGAGAAAAATTCAAAATATGAAAATGCTGTTTTAATGCATAGTTGCATCATTCACTAACATATGATATTAAGGTCAAGGAGGTTTGGACCTTTTGTTGTCTCCATTTCTCTAGAAAATAGCGATTTTATAGTGGTTAGTCTACCAATTTAGGGAGTATTATGATTTTTTGCTAAATTAATTGACAAATAATTAAAACGATGCCCATGTACCATAAAATAGAGTTTAATATACATTAATACAAATGTAGAATGTGTTAAGAAATTTTAAAGCAACACTAATTAAAGATCATAAGCTTCAGTATATAGAGCAATTACCGAAAAATTCTATATTTTTGTAGGGGGGTTAACACATAGATTTGAAAAAAAATTGAAAAATAAGAAAATACTGTTTTAATGCATAGTTGCATACTTCACTAACATATGATGAAGGTCAAAGAGGTTTGAAACTTTTGTTGCCTCCGTTTCTCTAGAAAATAAAAATTGTATAGAGGTTAGTCCACCATTTTAGGGAGTATTATGAAGTTTTACTAAATTAATTGACAAAAAATTAAAACGATGCCCATGTACCATGAAAAAGAGTTTAATGAACATTAATACAAATGTAGAATGTGTTTAGAAATTTTTAAACAACACTAAAGATCATAGGCTTCAGTATATAGAGTATTTACCGAAAAAGTTATTATATTTGTAGGGGTTAACGCATAGATTTGAAGAAAAATTGAAAAATACGGAAATTTTGTTTTAATGCATATTTACATCCTTCGCTAACATATAATGAAGGTCAAAGAGGTTTGGAACTTTTGTTGTCTCCGTTTCTATAGAAAATAGCGATTTTATTGTGGTGTCCAACAATTTAGAGAGTATTATGAAGTTTTTACTAAATTAATTGACAAAAAATTAAAACGACGCTCATGTACCATGAAAGAGAGATTAATATACATTAATACAAATGTAGAATGTGTTTAGAAATTTTAAAACAACACTAAAGATCATAGGTTCCAGTATATAGAGCATTTACCGAAAAATTCAATATATTCGTAGGGATTAGTTAACACATAGATTTTGAGAAAAAAAACAAAAATATGAAAATACTGTTTTAATGCATTGTTGCATCCTTCACTAACATATGATATGAAGGTCAAAGAGGTTTGGACCTTTTGTTGTCTCCCTTTCTCTAGAAAATAGCGATTTTATAGTGGTTAGTCCACCAATTTAGGGAGTATTATGATTTTTTACTAAATTAATTGAAAACAATTAAAACAATGTTCATGTACCATGAAAGAGCGGTTAATATACATTAATACAAATGTATAATGTGTTTAAAAATTTTAAAACAACACTAAAGATCATAAGCTTCAGTATATAGAGCATTTACCGAAAAATTCGATATTTTCAGGGTTAACACATAGATTTTGAGAATAATTCGAAAATAATATTTTAATGTATAGTTACATCTTTAACTGACATATGATGAAAGTCAAAGAAGTTTGAAATTTTTGTTGTCTCAATTTCTATAGAAAATATCAATTTTATATTGGTTAGTCCACCAATTTAGAGAGTATTATGAAGTTTTTACTAAATTAATTGACAAAAAAATTAAAACGATGCCCATGCACCATCAAAAAGAGTTTAATGAACATTAATACAAACGTAGAATGTGTTTTGAAATTTTAAAACAACACTAAAGATCATAGGCTTTAGTATATAGAGTATTTACCAAAAAAAAAAAATATTTTTTTGTAGGGGTTAACACATAGATTAGAAGAAAAATTTAAAAATATGAAAATACTGTTTTAATGCATAGTTGCATCCTTCACTAACATATGATGAAGGTCAAAGAAGTTTGAAACTTTTTTTGTCTTCATTTCTATAGAAAATAGCGATTTTATAGTGGTTTGTCCACCAATTTAGGGAGTATTATGAAGTTTTTACTAAATTAATTGACAAAAAATTAAAATGATGCCTATGTACCATGAAAGAGAGTTTAATATACATTAATACAAATGTAGAATATGTTTATAAATTTCAAAACAACACTAAAGATCGTAGGCTTCAGTATAGAGCATTTACCAAAAATTTCAATATTTTCGTAGGGGGTTAACACATAGATTTTGAGAAAATTTAAAAATGTGAAAATATTGTTTTAATGCATAGTTGCATCATTCACTAACATATGATGAAGGTCAAAGAGGTTTGGAACTTTTGTTGTCTTCATTTCTCAAGAAAATAGCGATTTTATAGTGTCCACCAATTTATGGAGTATTATGAATTTTTACTAAATTAATTTACAAAAAATTATAACGATGTCCATGTATCTTGAAAGAGAATTTAATATACATTAATACAAATTTAGATGTGTTTAGCAATTTTAAAACAACACTAAAGATCATAGACTTCAGTATATAGAGCATTTACCGAAAAATTCAATATTTTCGTAGGGGACACATAGATTTTGAGAAAAAATCAAAAATATTAAAATACTGTTTTATTGCATAGTTGCATCCTTCTCTACCTTATGATGAAGGTCAAAGAGGTTTGAAACTTTTGTTGTTTCCGTTTCTCTAGAAAATAGCGATTTAATAGTTGTTATTCCACTAATTTAGGGAGTATTATGAAGTTTTACTAAATTAATTGACAAAAAATTAAAAAAATGTTCATGTACCATGAAAGAGAGTTTAATATACATTAATACAAATGTATATATTGTTTAGAAATTTTAAAACAATACTAAATATCATAGGCTTGTATCATAGATTTTTGAGAAAAATTCAAAAATATAAAAATATTGTTTTAATGCATAGTTGCATCTTTCACTAACATATGAAGGTCAAATAGTTTTGGAACTTTTGTTGTCTCCGTTTCTCTAGAAAATAATGATTTTATAGTGGTTAGTCCACCAGTATTATGAAGTTTTACTAAATTAATTGACAAAAAATTAAAACGATGCCCTTGTATCATGAAAGAGAGTTTAATATAAATGAATACAAATGTACAATGTTTTTAGAAATTATAAAACAACACTAAAAATAATAGGCTTTAATATATATAGCATTTACCAAAAAATTCAATATTTTCGTAAGGGTTAACACATAGCTTTTGAGAAAAATTCAAAAATATGACAATACTGTTTTAATGCATATTTGCATCTTGCACAAACAAATAATGATGGTCAAATAGGTTTAGAACCTTTGTTATCTCCGTTTCTCTAAAGAATAACAATTTTATAGTGATTAGTCCATTGATTTAGGGAGTATATGCAGTTTTACTAAATTAATTGATAGAAAATAAAAAATATGTCCATGTACCATGAAAGAGAGTTTAGCATAAATTAACACAAATGTAGAATGTAGTTATAAATTTTAAAACAACACTAAAGATTATATGCTTCAGTATATAGAGCATTTACCGAAAAATTTAATATTTTCGTAGGGTTGACATATAGATTTTGAAAAAATTCAAAAATATGACAATACAGTTCTAATGCATAGTTTCATTATTCAATAACATATGATGATGTTTAAAGAAGTTTGAAACATTTGTTGTCTCCGTTTCTCTAGAGAATAACAATTTTATATGCAGTTTTACTAAATTAATTATAAAAAATTATAACGATGTCCGACCCCTACGAAATTATCTACGTTAATATGTAATGTTTCATTTTTCAAAAGAAAAAAGTAATGTTTCTAGGTTAAATAAAAAAATACCATATCGTTATTCCAAGGGAAATTTGATCCTATAACCAAAAAAACTATATTTCATCATCTAACCATACAATCCTCTCTCTCTTCATTTATCTTCCTATCTTTCTCTGCCTTCTTGCTACAAAACTAATATTTTTCTCATTATAGTCATCTAGCAAATTAACCCTTATTCTAATGTACATAAGCAGTTCGCCCCATCGCGAACCGGTTTGGTCACTAAAATTGAATGCGTCAGCTGTTTTGGAAAATCTGATGGCGGCACGCCGGCATCCATATCCTCCGATTCAATCTCATATTTATATCAAGATGATTGCATAACTAGTTACTAATTAGAGCAAGACAAGTGTTTATTCGATAGCACGAGATCAACATCATTTAGTGTTTACATACGTAATCAAATTATCAAATCGGTTATTATAATTCTCTTTTGTTTATCTATCAATCACTTATACTTTGATTAGTGATGCTGTGACGGTATATAATTTTTTAATGTTTCATGTCTGGATGCTTTGGATGAAGGATAAATGAATACGTTTACAGGAATAACAAAAAATGCAAAAATGAATATTCGTTCGTATTATCAAAACAGACTACAGTACTTTTAACTCTGTCAATTTATTTAGTCGAGACATCATTATTGTTCGGTATATTTGACCATGCATTTCAGGAAAAAAAAAATTACATATATTCGTTTACCTGACTAGTCAACTATTTTGATCACGGTATAAAAATGTTAAGTTCACACAAAAAAACGTTGCTATTCTGATTAAATAATAAAAGTCAATAGGAAAATGATAATATGTGTTCTCAATAATGTATTTTCATATCCATCGTCTGTACTAAAGCACATTGTTAAATATATGGGCCTAACAAATATTTATACAACACCTAGATAAATCATTATGAAAATGCGGACAAGCCTATTGGCTTAAAGAAATCGTGAAGATGACACAAATCACACCACCACAGAGAAGAAGTAACCAAACTCTACTAAACCAGGAATCTTACCAACCTTTAGATGATGGACCAATAATGCGTTAAACAAATGACGATCTACTTAATCAAACAACACAACTATTAGTTAGAGTCCTAAAAGCATGCCACATGCACATTCTATAATGGATCGACATTAAATTATTATAGAGCTTATCATAAATTTTATCTGAAAACTACTTGGGGTCCGGCGGTTCTAGACTATATGATAAATGATTCTAATAAGGACATGATGATCATAATTTTCTGCGTTCTACTCATGTAATTTGACTGGTCGAATTATTATTTTATATAGATTCCATAAACAAATAATTGTTACAAATCACACACATTGTAGGTTTTAACTTCTAAATTTCTTCAATAAATAATTTGATAAACAGATTTTATTATTTATAATGAAAAGAGAAAAATTACACGTGTAGGTGTTTAACGCCGCCGTTAGTTAACTACAGTACTCTGTTATTACTTGCTTGCTTTTCGCTTTTGACCCTAACGTTTAAAACAGAATGCAGTTTAACCACCGTAAACGGAATATACTCCATTTAGTATTCAGATTCTCTTCCTCTATATAAACAAACAACCCTCTCCCCTCTCTCACGAAGCCAGCAGAGATACGAAGAGAATCATTAAACAGAATATTCCGATGACCGGAGAATTCGAACTTGCGAACAGTTACCAGATCTGCGACGAGATTGGCAGAGGACGATTCGGAACAATCACTCGCTGTTTCTCTCCCGCGACGAAAGAGTTCTACGCGTGCAAAACGATCGACAAGCGCGTGCTCGTCGACGCTCTCGATCGCGAGTGTATAACGACGGAGCCGAGGATCATGGCGATGCTGCCGCCGCATCCCAACATCGTCATGATCCACGACCTCTTCGAGACGGAGGACACTCTCGCGATCGTCATGGAGCTCGTCGATCCGCCGACGACGATCTACGATCGGCTGATCTCCGCCGTCGGAGGAAGGCTATCCGAATCGGAATCCGCCTCGTACGCGAGGAAGCTCCTCCGCGCGGTGGCTCATTGCCACCGCCGCGGCGTGGTTCACCGCGACGTGAAACCTGACAACGTGCTAATCGATCTCGGAAGCGGCGGAGTTAAGCTCTGCGATTTCGGATCGGCGGTGTGGCTCGGCGGAGAAAAGACGGAGACGGCGGAGGGAGTGGTGGGGACGCCGTATTATTTGGCGCCGGAGGTTGTGATGGGGAGGAGGTACGGCGAGAAGGTGGATGTGTGGAGCGTTGGCGTTGTGATATACACTATGTTGGCCGGAGAGCCGCCGTTTAACGGCGAGACGGCGGAGGAGATATTCGAAACGATACTGAGAGGGAATCTGAGGTTTCCTCGGAAGGTGTTCGGATCGGTATCAGCGGAAGCTAAGGATCTATTGAGGAGAATGATTTGCCGCGACGTTTCCAGGAGATTTTCAGCAGAAGATGCTCTTCGTAAGTCGTTTTTTTTCAAAATTTCAAAATATTTATAAATTCTTTAAAATAATATTTTTGAAAAAAATGAAAAATTCCAGGTCATGCATGGATCGTGAACGTGGGGAACCTACAAAGCAATTAACTGAAGCTCTCTATGGTTTCGAAGTTTTTGATTAGAGTTAAAGAGTGGTGATATCATATCGATGTGTATTAGTGTATTCGAGTATAGGTCAAACGTACGTAGCTGTATTTTAATAATCCTACGGTTTGAGCTTCGGTTTTAGAGAATGTTGCCTGACAACATTTTGTAACGACCCGAATAAAAATGACCTTGAGAGATCGTGGTGCCATTGTGGATTAAAAAATGGACTTTTTATTGGGCTCATACAAGAGGACTTTAGATCTGTAATGACGGATACAATCTCGTGATGGCTGAGAATGGACTAAAGCTAGAGAACTGATCGACGTTGAAGGCGGGAAATGTGCAGTAGAGTTTAAGGGATGGTTCTTTTGGTGGTGAGGCCGCTGAGAGAAGATGATGATTGGCAGACGAGTAATGAAATCCGGGATGAAATAATATATAATCAATAATCATGTTCTGTAATATAATTTGTTGAACAAGGATGGAATTTTATGGTATTAAGACAATCAGAAGGACAGACTTTATCTAGTTGCTTTCTAGTTCCTGTCTTAGTGTTGAAAATCATACAAATTACACTTTTGGTTTTGCTGAATGTTTTATCAACCAAGCCATTGCTGTGCACGGCGTTCACCGTTGGCTCCAACAGATCTCCTGATGCTCATCTTCTCGTTGGCGTATTTATCCTGAAGACTTTCGAAAGCAGTTACGTCGAGTTTTCCCGTCACTGACTTGCCTTGCTTCCTACGTAAATGTTGTTCTCTAACAGAAGCCCACAGTTTCTCCACCGCTTGTCTCTGCTGCGATGTGAACCTCGACGCGTTCTCAAACGCGTGTTTCACCAATATGTCTATAACAGTCTGGCACCTGAAAAAACGAATCCCAAATCATTCCTCAAATTTTGACAAACAATAACAAAGTTCAAAAAGGGAAAGCATTATATTCTTACCATGGGACTTTGTAACGGCGTGCAGCTATCTCCAGGCATGTAATCAAAGCTTCTCTTTTCGACCTGAGAAATTTCTTGTTTTCCAAGGCATCTGTGTCTTCTTTCGTCATCTTTGTTTTACCATTTTTCTTCACATTACTGGGGATCCATGCATCCAGCCCAAAGGGATCTGACTCGGCATCCTCTTGATCTCCAGCTGAAGCCACGTCCTGTGTTGTCTCTCCTTCTCCACTTTCTTTCACAGCCTCTTGTTCAAGAGCAGCTGCTTCTTCCGCGTCATCTTCCTCAGTTGCAACAGGAAGATCAGATATAGCCTCCTTTATTTGAGTAGCAGTCTTAGAAAACTAAAACAAAAAAAAACACAGATGTAATATGAGACGCTAAAAAAAAAAAACAAGACAATAATGTCCACAGTGACGAGCATGGCCGGCCCTGAGATTTTGGGGACTATAAACGATTTAAGAAGGATTTCAATAATTTGGGGGCCTAAAATTGTTTTTTTTACAAATTTAGGGGCCGGGCCTATTTATATAAAAAAAATTCCAAAAATTTTGGGTACCCAAGACGATTGTTTCATCCGGCTTGGCCCATGAACCGGTGACAGGCAATCTACTGAAAGAAGGTATAGAGTCTTACCATAAAGCTGTCATCAGTAAAGAGGTCATTAGCCACAACTGCTTTAATCGTCCATATGGTCAACAGATTCTTCTGGCTTTTATCAAGGCACTACATGAGAACGAATCATAGGAACAATGCATCAATCAACACCTTCCCTTTCTAAATATGCTAAAACTTTATTCTAATATGTTTTACCTCGGCGACATCCTGAGCTGCTGAGAACAAAGCATGATAATCTGCTCTAACCAAGCGATCAGTACAAGGAGTTTTCGACGACATAGCAGCTTCGAGCATCGCAATCAAGTAACTGCTAGTTTCCGCCTTCACGCTTCCAGCTTGAATCAGGCGTACCGCAAGCTTCGAGGCTTTGGAGAATTTGGAAGGGTTCTTGATGTGAGACGTTATCTTCTGCATCGCTTCCACCACTTGCTCTTCTGATGCATCCGTCGATGTCTTGAACTGCAGACGCTTCTTAGGAGCTGCTGCAACTCAAAACATTAAAGAACGATACCTTAATAATGGTTCTTTCTTGTTCTAAAGATGAAGTAATGTTACCTTCAGGTTCTGGTTCAGGCGTGGATTCTGCTGGTTTTGAACGCTTTAGTGCGCTCTTGAGAACAGGAGGAGCTGTGTGATTAGAACAATAACACCAAAGTTTTGAGTTTTAAGTTCAAAGGCGTAATCTTTAGGGCGTAAGAAGTTCAATGAGGCTACAGAATGAATCGAATTCAGATAATACAGATCAGAAACTCAATTAAGCTTACCTGAGGCATCGGGTGCTGATTCTGGTGGTTTAGATCGCTTCAGGGAGCTTTTGAGAACCAGAGTTGGAGCTGGGGAGGGGCTTTCATCTTTCGACTCGTCTGGATTTGAAGAATCGGGAAGCTCTTGATGTTGAGAAGACGGAGGAGGTAGACCTTCGAAGATATTATCCGTCATCTCTCTCTCTCTCTCTCTCTCGCCCTTCGCTTCGTCGACGGAGAAGAAGTTAAACCAGAGGAATTGAATTATATTCGCCTTATGGGCCTTCTTTACAGACGCTCGGCCCAGTTAGTTTTGGGCATTAAACAAATAGTAATAATAATTTAAAATGTTTAAATTAGATGCAAGCCTTATGTAAATGTGAGAATGAAAGTAACATAAGGTTTTTGAAATGGATAATGCAATATATACGTAGGTTTCTTATATTTTTTTGAAGTTTCTAAGGTTTCAACTAATTGTTGGACAATAGCTTCTCATGGAATAACAAAATCCATTTATTTAATGTTTTGTAGTCTCTTGTAATTAAACTTCATACCGCATAGGCCTTTCAAAATCAAAAGAGTGAACTACAAGTTTTAACTAAAGTACTCAATCAATTATTCGTATACGTTAATGGGTGAAAGAGTTGAGACTTGTGAAAGTTTATAAATAAAAAATACACACACACACATCATACTCCAATTGTTACAATTTATATTTTTACACAACCAATGCTTTCTTTTCTTTTTTCAATATTGTGTACGTAGTCCCGAGGAGTTCAACTACCCTTTGGCTTTTTGTCTCACCTCAATTAGACTAATCAATAAATAATATTTTAGTTATGTTTATATATATATATATATATATATTGTTTTAGTTGAGAGTTGTTGAGTATAACAAAAACGAACAGTATAACAGACTAAATAAACGACTTTTTGAGTTTAGACAATTACTTATGTGTTTTCTCTTTAGGATGTAATACAATTGATCAAATGTATATTTAAGAAATAAAGTTTTAAATGACAAGGCGATTAACCTTTACATTAGACAATGGATAATATGATAAGGAGCTGGCCGGAAAGATATACTATTTAGCTTTGCCATGTTGAGTCATACAAATATAAACACATAACTTTTTAGTAATGGCTACAAGCCTACAACTAGTAAGAAGTAACATTCAGTTTGTAAGCTTAAATTAATTTATAATTAAGTTGCGTGCGTGTATGTATATAAAAATTACATTCTATCAAATATATTAACTAATGATTGTTCAACTCGTTGAACAACTAATTATTCTTGTAATATTATATAATGAATATGATTAAAACTATATTTTAAAAAAAACTATATCCAAGTGATTCCCCTTGAAAAAGTGTATTCAAATTCTAAATTCTACGTTATTTACTCTTGAAGTTTGAAAGGACTATAAAATGTATTGCTATAGCCTTACACCATCATTATCCGTAAAACCCCTTTTGGGTTTCTTAATTTTAATTTTTTTGCTGATTTAAAAAAAAAATTAAAAAAAAAAACAATTGCAAGCCACCACGTTTTAGCGGGACCCGCAAACAGTACAACGAACACACCAAGATCGGTCACTAATCCATTACCTCTATGACCAGTTTTTCGTTTTTCTATGGGGTCCACATTATATTTTATTTTATTTTTTGTTAAGGATTTTTCTTATATCTCTCCGATAATTGTGGTCTTATAGTATATATATATATATATTATATATGTATATATCTCTTCTTTTAAAGTGATCTTCAGTTACAAAAAAAAAGAAGTGATCTTATTGAGGTGTTTTGTAAAATCACATATACTAACGCACACGTTCAACCAGTGAAGTTTCTTATTCAATCTCTTTGAGTATCCACTTTTTTACGGCACGAGTATTCTGTTATATAAATGTTTAGCAAATGTTTATAAATTTCTTTTGTGTCATTGTTTAAATATTCGGTGTACAGGTTTGAGTCACTATTTTTATGTCTTGATCAAACTATTTTTATTTCGATCCAATGAATACTGCGTAGGGATTATATTATACTACTGTTTTATAATCGAGAAAACCTTCTGATTCAACAATTCAACTTTCGAAATAAAAAATTGTAGTCGGAAACGATCGTGCGCCCCGCTTGTTCAACCTCGGCGCTCGACCCCACACATCAATTATAACGCTAACTAAAAAGACAAAATAAAAAAATTACAGGTTTAAAGAAAATTATCTTAACCAGTTAAATATTTGGACAATTCTTTCAGATACCCATTTTTAAGCTTTTGTCACAAAAATAATTCTAAAATAATGATCAAAATAATCTTTTTTATTTTAATTTTTTTAATATTTATCTATTTTTTAAAAAAATTTAAAATCATATTCTCAAAACCCACCCCTTAACTTTAAATTAATGATAAAGTAAAAATATTGGTTATTTTTAACTCTGGTAATGTATTTTGACAAAATTTTCTGTCAAAGTGTCATGTAACAAAATTCTCAAAAAGTGCCGAGTAATAATAATAATATTCTTAAGCAAAAGTATCACTAAAAAGTCTCGTAATGTTGTCAAAAAAAAAGTCTCGTAATAAAACCTAGAATGCATATTGTACCCTTTTGTAATAATTTACGCTCTCGAGCCTTGGGTTGGGTGATTTTAGTTTTGTATTTTCGATTATATATTCGTATATATGCATTATATTAATTAATATCTACATATGCTTCCAATTATATTACATCTTTTCTCTTTCTTGCTTAGTATCATTCTTTGTCGTGTTCCTTTCAATTAACCTACTTTGTGTCTTGTGTTCCTCACGACACAAAAACTTGTAGAAGGGTTTTAAAACCAAGATCTGGAAAATATATCTCCTCTTCTAGAATTGCTCATCTTCTCTTGATCTAAAAGATCACTTATATTTCCATAGGGCTTCACTTTTGGAATATATAATCTCTTTAGGGTTTCAATGGCGAATCCATGGTGGACAGGACAAGTGAACCTCTCCGGCCTCGAAACGACGCCGCCTAGCTCATCTCAGTTAAAGAAACCAGATCTCCACATCTCCATGAACATGGCCATGGACTCAGGTCATAACAACCATCATCATCACCAAGAAGTCGACAACAGCAACGAGGACGATAGAGACAACTTGAGCGGCGACGAACACGAGCCACGCGAAGGAGCCGTGGAAGCCCCCACACGCCGTCCACGTGGACGTCCAGCTGGTTCCAAGAACAAGCCAAAGCCACCGATCTTCGTCACGCGCGATTCCCCAAACGCTCTCAAGAGCCATGTCATGGAGATTGCTAGTGGGACTGACGTCATCGAAACCCTAGCTACTTTCGCTAGGCGGCGCCAGCGTGGCATATGCATCTTGAGCGGTAACGGCACGGTGGCTAACGTTACACTCCGACAACCTTCAGCAGCTACCGTTCCAGGGCCCCCTGGTGGTGCGGCTGTTTTGGCGTTACAAGGGAGGTTTGAGATTCTTTCTTTAACCGGTTCTTTCTTGCCTGGACCGGCTCCACCTGGATCCACCGGTTTAACGATTTACTTAGCCGGTGGTCAAGGTCAGATTGTTGGAGGAAGCGTGGTGGGACCATTGATGGCAGCTGGTCCGGTGATGCTAATTGCTGCCACGTTTTCTAATGCGACTTACGAGAGATTGCCTTTGGATGAGGAAGAAGTGGCTGAGGGAGGCGGCGGAGGAGTGGTTCCAGGGCAGCTTGGGGGCGTAGGTTCTCCTCTGAGTAGCGGTGGCGGTCGAGGGGATGGAAACCAGGGACTTCCGGTGTACAATATGCCGGAAAATCTTGTTTCTAGTGGCGGTGGAAGCGGTGGAGGAGGGCAGATGAGCAGTCAAGAAGCTTACGGTTGGGCTCAAGCTAGGTCAGGATTTTAACGTACGTTAAAATGCCTTTTTTTTTTATTTACAAAAGTTGACAATAAGAACTATGATGATGTCTATTATGATAATGCTGATGAAAATTAGTCAGTTGCTAGTTGCTACTATAGTGAGCTATGTATTGTCTGCGAACATTATATTATGCTCTCTCATGACTACGATTATTATTTGCTAAATTTCACTTGTGTGTTTCTGATCTTTTATAAAAAGTTCTTCTATTTGTTTTTTTTTTTTTGCAACTGATTTTAGTTCTTCTATTTGTTGGATTCTTCATTTTCCCAAATAATGAGTTATCTGTGTACGTATATGATTGATCCTCACTAAATTTGAACTCTTTAGGGTTGACCATTTTCCCATGTATATATGAGTAGCCTTATACTGTTATACATTTTATAATTGGCTTTATTTTGTATATTAGACACCTACTTGGGATTAGTTACCAGCCTCACACTCACCTGCCCTTATTAGCAGTAAGTTAAGTTTGCTATAGTACAATTTATGTAGAAATTGATTAATTCACATCTTAATCAATACCATGATATGCATATGTCAACCTTCTTAACAAAACATCGAATTCTAACTCGAGTAAAAGCAACGCGATCACGTAGAGGTATTGTTTAAACTAAACACATCAGGCGAATGCATTTATATATCATATATGTAAAAGTAAATTAAAGAGTTACGGTAAACTATCAATTAAATCCGGTTTCAGGATTGGTTTCGAGTCCACATACATAACAAATTCTCTTATTCTACTTTGGTATGATCTTTCATGTGCAGTAATTCATTTGATGATAGACACATGCATATAATATATTTCCCGAAGAACATACATATTCACATTATGATTAGTCGGATGCAAGGGTCAAATGATCAAATGCCATTAACAAAACAAGAAAAAACTTCTATTAGATAAATCTAGTTAACATGCATACATTCAGATTAGTATATTATTTTAATTACCGTGCACTAGTGTAAAAGATGATGCATCCGACCAAACATTGAGTTATCATGCATGAGCTATTAAGAAGGTTATTTCAAATGACGATAAGATTTTTTATAAAATATAAATGCATGTGTATTCTGGAAAATCAAATCGTCTGGACTGAATCCAAACTTATAATTAATGTTTTTTGTGAATCTGAAACGGTCAAATATCTACAAATTAGAAGCGATAGTCAACCTCAACTAATATAACTAAATCTGTCGACTACAAAAACTAAACGTTATGTATACATGTTTATAAGGCACACTACACAGTCTACACTGCAAGTTCGATGCAACTATTTAGTATAGTAACCAGGGGAAAGTGTGAAATGCAAAGTTGCAACTATATTTATACCGTTTTTCCTAATTTACGAATTAGAAGCGATAGTCAACCTCAACTAATATAACTAAATCAGTCGACTACAAAAATTAATTGTTATATATACCTGTTTATAAGGCACACTACACAGTCTACACTGCAAGTTCGATGCAACTATGTTATACTATACGTAACCAGGGGGAAGAGAGTGAAATGCAACTATAGATTATTCCCTTTTTCTTAATTTAATACAACTAAATGTGGGGGTATGTGTATTAATAACCCCCATTGCTGTCAGCTTATAAGTGTCGTCATTTAACCAGAATTTTAGGCTTTCTTGACCATCTTTTGATTAAAAATCATAAACAAAAGTATGAGAGTAGAGGAGCCTATTCACATGGCACCACATGCGTTCCTCTTGCAAAACGTAAAACCCTAATGGACCTGTCTTTTATATATTTACATCCGTACTTTCTCGAGCATAAATACATAATACTAAAAATGATTAATTAAAGTGGTTTTGAATGTGTTAAAAATGGTTTGAATTTTGAATTATTCATATTAGTTCCCTTTATTTATATATTATTAGCAAAGCGATTTATCAAGATCCAAGTGGTTCAGCACATAAACAATATAACATAAGGTAATATAACATAATATTATCTTGTGATTTTCTTATAGTTAGCATATATGGATCTCTAGCTCTCTTTTTCTTTCTTTTGGCCATCTCAACAGATTAACAGAAAAACGAAATTACAAGCTCACAACAAATTAAAGCGCAACGACACATGCATATATAAGCAGATGAACACATACAGTAATCACCACTTCAGCTCTTATATTTATAACCCAAAACTAGTGTTAGATATTGATCTGTGACAAATTTACTCGATAACGAAAGCTCAGGCATATATATGTAAAGCCTTATTCGTGTTTAACTCCAACAAATTAGCAGTCCTTTTCTCTCTGAACGATTGAAATACCGTATTTAGATAGATAATTTACACAAATGATTATTATCAACCCAAACGATTAGTTTACCAAAATTTTATGATATAGAATTTGTTTTCAAATCATAAGTTTTTGTGGTACTTTATAAAAAGGAAGCACTAAACCCCACTGAAAAGGCAATAATAGTTACCTATGAAAAGTCTAAAACCAAAGCAATTAACAACTAATACTTTGAAAAGGAATCCACAAACGAGCATTATTAAAAGTATAACAAAGACCGCAAGATAAATCATAGCTCGGAGGTACTGCTTCATTGAAATAACTTTTTTTTTTTTGAGCAAATTTGAAATAAGTATAAAATGTATTTCTAACACTAAGATAATGCGCAAGCCGTGAAACATTTCCGTGATATATTTAATGTTTTACATCATGATTTCATGAGCAGTTTTTCAATTCGGAAATTGTATTAACTCTTAATTATAAGAATATTATATTGTAAGTTTTAGGAATAATAATGGAGAGAATAACTTCACTAATTCTCTTATATATTTTCTGTTATATTATATTCTGATGTTCTTCAAATGATATGAATTGATGTTTTATCATCTATAATTTCAATAGAACATGTATACTTAATATTTTCATAAAACTTTACTGTTTCGACTTTTGTTGTTGTTAATCCTCTTGTTTGGGCGAAACAAGATTTAAATTTCCAAAAAGAATTTGGAATGGGACTTTTTTTTGTCGTCATGGAGTGTTTATATATTCCAATCCAAAATCCAAAGAGTAGTACATTATATTTTTTAAAACTCGGACATCATATCTGTCGAATATAATTTATAGCGTTACGTGATGTTTCTTCTTCAGCCTACACAAAGCATTAAATAACACTAACTTTGGTAATCGTATTTCTATAACAATCAAACACTTGGTGTGGTCTGAGCTGGGAGTGTAAAGTGTAAACATAAATTATTTAAAGAAAAAAAACATTTAATATGTAAAAGATTTAATAATAAAAATTCTATTAAGATACTCCTAGTATTATACAAATTTGACAAATGTCAAATTACATTTAGTTTATTAAATTCTTTATGATCCATCTCAATTTTTTCTTTGATCAAATCCATAATGAGAGATAAAAAAAGAAACGCAAGTGCTTTTGTGTAGCATTAAAAACTTATGTGTAAAATTACATATTATCAGATATGAATAAATTTGAAATGAAATAAATATCTATATCGTAGTTTAAAAAGCGAAAGCATTACGTATAAATAGTTTCGGACCAACCGATCTCCGAACTAGGCTTCTCATCATCTTAGAAGAATGAGAACAACAAAAACACTTCACATCTTCAAAAAATCGTCACTTAGGTTTTCTTCATTTCTTGATTCTTGATTCATCTTCAAGATTCTCAATACTTATTTATTCCCTCTGAGCTTGCTTCACTTCACTCGCTTGCGCTCTGTAAAGCCCGTCTTAGCTCAGAATCCATAACATGCAAAAGAATAGGTTTCTGAATCATACCATTCACCCCCATTTGCAAACACCTTTCCCTAACATGATCTTCAGTACTCGCAGTCAAAGCTATAATCAATGGCCAGTGATATTCATAAAACTTCCTTATCTTCATCGCTACTTCGAAACCATCCATCTCAGGCATCTGCAGATCCAATATCACAACCCTATACGGCATTTCCACGTTTGACAAAGCACTCAAACACTCAAAACCAGACGAAACAGCTGTGACTTCGCATCCAATTTTCTCTAAAAGCCTCTTAGTCACGGTTCTGTTCACATCATCATATGCTAGAGTGATTATTAGACCACGTAGAATAGAATTTGAATTAGGATGTTGAAGCCCCGGAGCCTTTCCTGCTAGCATTAATCTTCTAACGGAAGGTCTTGTTTGAAACCTAAGAACTAGTTGCATACTCTGTGTTTGTCCATGTGATTTAGGTGATATCCATATGTTTCATTGCATCATCTGCAAACAAACATTAAATCACATACAAAGACTGTAACAAAAAACAATGTTATAAAGATCGGTCTAGTCGGAGTATATGTGGCAAATCGGTCATAGCCGAAATGATTTTTATCAAATCCAATTTTTTCAACTCAAATCGGTTTACCATTTTAAATTGGTCTAAATTTATCTAAATTAATTTAAATCTATCGAAAATGGTTTAAATCTGTTTAATTAAACAATAATTTTAGAGTAAATCCAAAAAATGTCTATTTTATTTATTTGTGTATGAATAATTCATCAAAATATTTCATAATTAAATCCAAAAGCAAAAAATATTTAATATAAATGTAAAAAATATAAAGAATAAATCAATTATTTGTTAACACCTTGATAATTAATCCTATAAATCCTATTGGTTTCATTTCTATTACTACTCACGTCTCTTTGTTAGTAACCTTTCTTCTACTTTATCCAAAAGTAGACATATCAGTAAAATATCTGAGTTTCTTCCTGGAAGATGATACTGAACTTGAACACATAAAACTAGGTAAATTAAGTTACATTTGCCTTCAGCTTGTTATTAGACCATTACAAAAATGAAATGAATGCTCATAGCTGTGGCACTCGGATTATCTGACATAAAAATTTACCGGAGAAGTAAAACATTGATTTGACTAGAGACAGATAGATTAGGTCTTTTGGTTTGTTTTGTTTTGTTGATTTATCTCCCAAGGATGTTCGAGTAACTCAATAATAAAACCTCCTTTTGGCTGCTCTGCTGCAACTTCTCATCAGAGACTTTGAATTGTTTTCTGTTTTATTATTTTGCGTACATATTTGAAAGGAATAATTCATTCGTAAAATGTTGAAGAATTTACAAAGAGGATCGTATTTTTTTATTCATTAGCAAAGAAAAATAGATTCCTTAGTCATACTGTCAACAAGTTTTTCACTCGAGACGTCTCGAGACAAGACACAGTTATGTTGCGAAAGTAAAGAAATTTACAAAGTAAATATAAAACCACCAGCCTCTTTGCTAGAAAACAAAGTCACTCTCTATTCCAGTCCTTTAAGACATGACATGGAACAGGTGTATCCATTCTTCTGTTCATCATCCTCTTTTAAGATGTGGGGGACCTTGCATCGATCGTGGCAATTGCTACAAAGTGGCCGACTGCTGTGATTGTTAAACACCACCTTATATATTCGCTCTTTATTGATAAAGCGCCAATTTGGCTTGAGACGTGAGAAATCTCCGAGTGCACATTGAACATGCAAAGCGACTTCACAGTCTTCATAGCATGTAAAGAACCATATACTTGGATCTAACTCCATCTCACAAACTTCGCACCAGTTTTTGCCATTGGCCTTTTCACCATAATATAAAATGAGAGGGTGCTCATCGCTCATATGCCATATCTTCTCTGGCAAAGTAGCACAATACAAACACAAGTAAAAGCCGCAAGCCCCACAAGTGAGCATGTAGCCATCTGGAACTCTTTTACATGCATTGCAATGACGATCCTTCTTTGTCGTAACAAAAAATAGGGGATGAAAATGCCCATTGTGGACGAACGGCTCAGAAATGGAACCACAATGTATATCTACATAGTGATAATTCTTGATAAATCCTTGTGATATGTACACAAAGCCACAAGATATCATCTTACACAAGTTACAGTATAAATACACGCCTAAATATTCCAACTTGTATGGTGTGGGGTCAAAGACAAGTTTTTTCTTCGTAGGAAGATTAGCACACTTTGCATGAAGAAAAAAAGGACATATGGGACATATATAGAATGGGCCAAACTCGATTGGGCAGATGCATGCATCACATCGAAACCACTCGTAATAATCACGAACCGTGACGTAGTCCTTTACAAGGAGTAAATTATGTCCTCTATGGCTGAAGTGACATATCAAATTATCTCCCAGCACCTTAAATGGTGCAATATCTTCGCTGATGTCAGGTGTCCCTTCCAATTCCAAACCGTCCCATACAGTTAAATCAACTGCACATTGTGAGTGGACTGCATAGTTAGGGCAAATCGAGCAAACATATGCTCCGTAGTATTGCTTTACGCTTTGCCTACATACTCCACAATGTGCACGTCCATGGCCAAGATGATGCGTGAAAGAGATCCGATGATCATGACGATTGATGTTTATGACTTGAGGTAAGCCGACACAATGTATATGGACAAGAAAATCACACTTGAGACATAAATAAAGCATATTGTCGTATCCTAGAACTCCACAAACATTGCAAGCAAACGCAATTTTGCTTGAAAAGAGCCTCAGTGGATGTGTGTGAGTATTGGTATGATCAACAACAAGAGGTGGTGGAAGTTTAGTACAACCAAGGCAAAGAGTAAAATTGCAAAGAGAACAATGATAGAGCATATTTTCTGGTTGAATGACACAGAAATGACATTTTCTTTCGGCATCATCATCTATAAGTGACTCAGGTGTGATGATCTTAAGAGGATGAGTAGAGTGACAAGGAAGATTTACCTCTTTTGAGAGATGAACACAATCAACATGAAAGAATATGTTATTGCATTCAAGACATGAATAGAAAGGTCCACCAATAGATTCCTTGCATACTTCACATGGGCCCTTGTCCTCCTCTCGTTTCTTGAAGAGAGCTAGTGGATGGTCATGACTGACCGGGTATTCAATAGCAGACGCCAGGGGTTTTATCCCACAAATTAAGTCCACTTTGAATTCACAAGTGAGACAAGTGTAACATGGGGACAAAATCTTTTGTCCACAAGCTTCACATGGAGTATCATCTCTGGTAGGAGAGTGATCAGTGAGAAAGAGAGGATGCTCCGGGTGGGAAGGGTGATGATTGATCTCTGGTGGGGCTTCAGCGCACTCTTTATGGAACCAGCAATTACAGGAAGCCTCACTGCATTTGTAGCAGCCATACTTGTTTCCTTTTACATGGCACCCATCACACGGAACAGAATTAACAAATTGAGCTGAAAGGAAAAGAGGATGCTCGTGAATGGGTAGCTTGTATATCGTTCTTGTTGTATCCATGTTGTATGTGGACGAAAGAGGTTTTGTTTGATAATATATACAAAAGTGGAACCGGAAGATGTCTATATATACATGCTTTGTAAGCAAACAATAATTATTGTAATTGCAATACCCATATTTTCAAAAGAAGCAAAGAATCAAATCTTTTTCCATCAAAACACGACAATGGAGAATGGCATAATATAACTAAAACGTTATACTCTTTCCTGTGCTTTTCCTACATTGCAAACCAAATTGCATAAAAACATATAGCTTGAGGTCATATAATTATTTCTTTTTTTTTGTCAACTTATACAGACTCATTCTGACTCTGTGAACCAAACCGGAAGATATTGATCCATATAATTATTTACTTTTTTTATTCTTCTTTAGAGCAAAACTTCAAATAAACACTAAATTTAGTGTTTAGATGTTCTACTTAAAAAAATTTTTTACACCAAAATTGTACACAATAAAAACAATATTATATATATATATATATATTTTTTAATTTTAACACTTGAGTTATTTATAATGACTAATTGTTATTTATTATATTTAAATTTTATATTTATTTATTCTATAATTTTATGTTTTCAAATTCTATTTAGACTTCATATAATTTTGTTTTAACTAATTTAGATAATTATTTATTTATTTTTGGTTTTTTTTAGAAAATTGTATATTTATTTTAATTAATAATTTAAATTAATTAATAATATTAATTTAATTATATTATTAAATGAAACACAATAAAGTATATATTTTAATTGTGTGATGCACTGTTAACAAAACACCAAATTTGTATGGATGGTATAATTTTTAGAGGCCTACTGAAACGAAATCACATTATAGGAGTTTATCTTCGCAGAGAACAAATTTTTTAAATTATTGAGAGTCTGAATATCTTATTGAGAGTCTGAATGGTAGCATGCGAAAAAATTACCGTATGATTCTAATAATAATAAAAATATATAGAAATATGTATGTATATATAGAAATTTTTATTATTATTAATTACGGTGTGGTTTCGTCTGTCTCCATTTGAAGCTTAAGTTTTTGATTTAAAATCAATTGACAGTGAATAAATTATCTTGTATTCTTATAATTTAGTTTTTTTTTTAACTTGGGATATAGGACACTAATGGTTACACTTGCCTCTAGCTCTTGTAATTAGATCATTACAAAGATTGAAGAATCCTCATATATATAAGTAGGTTTTTCTCTTTTCTTATAAAACCACCTAAATGATTGATACACCAAAAATTGACACCTCATCATATAGATCTTATTAATTTCTACATAAATTTTATTTTCTTAATATTAACTCCAAATATTTCATTTTCTTACTATTTAGTAAAGGTATTTATCAAACCATTTAACAGTTTATAAATTTTTATAATAAAAGACAAATCATCATCTACATGTAAACCATATAATTTAATATTTAAATCTAAAAAATTAAATTTATAGTAAAACATGTTTAAAATGAATATGAAATATCATTTGTTATTTTCAATAATTTAGATATACAAACATAAAAGAAAAATATTGTTAACTAGTTTTTCGACGAACAAAACTTAGGTTCACCCCTAAGGTGAACCTTTAAATTCACTTTCTCTCTTATTACCAATCAAAATGCCGCATAGATTAATGATAAAATACATTATTTTTTTTAAAAAAAATCTAAAATAATTCAAAAAAAATAATGACGTTCATTTTAGTAACGCTAACGCCACTAAATAAACCCTAAATCTTAAATTTTAAACCCTAAACCTTAAATCTAAACCCTAAACCCTAAATTCTAAACTCAAACTCTAAACCCTAAACCTAAACCCTATATCTTAAACTAAAATCCTAAATCCTAAACCGTAAATTCTAAACCCAAACCCTACGCCTTAAACTTAAACCCTAGATCCTAAACTCAAACCTAGACTCTAAACCCAAATCTTAAACTCTAAAGAAACAACATCAACATTAACCCAAACCTTTAGGATATAGGATTTGGTTTCAGGGTTTACGATTTGAGTTTAGGGTGTAGGGATTAGGTTTAGATATATGGTTTGAGTTTAGAGTCTATGATTTGAGTTTAGGATATAGGGTTTGAGTTTAGGGTTTACGGTTTGGGTTTAGGGTTTAGAATTTGAGTTTATTGTTTATGGTTTGGGTTTAGGGTTTAGGATTTGGGATTAGGGTATAGATTTAAAGTTTAGGGTTTAGTTAGTGGCATTAGTATTATTAAAATTAGCATTAACATTTTTTTCAATTATTTCAAATTTTTTAAAATAAAATTAATCTATTTTATTATTAATTTATGTAGCATTTTGATTGGGTAATAAGAGGAGAAGTGAATTTAAAGGTTCACCCTAGGGTGAACCTAAATCTTGTTCTTTTTCGACAATTCTACATGCTTTATAAGAATTCACGTATGCACCATCTTAATCACCCTACCAGAACCACCCTTAACAATACTTCTTACTTGAAACCCAAATTTTTTGATGCAGAATCATTAATAATCATTAGTTAAACTAGTGGATTAAAAGTGTATATTCGTTTTATTATTTGACTAGTTTTCTGATCGGCCACGAGAAAAACTTAGTAATGTTGCGAAAGTAAAGAAGTTGAAAACCAAATATAACATTCTTTTTTCTATTGATTATAACAAGCCTCTTTTAAACAAAGGAATTTTATTGTGTAATACCGAAAAAACTCAGTAAACATGAAGTGGAGCAGATGCAGCCATTCTTCTGTTCACCATCCGCTTTTATGATGATGGAGACCTTGCATCGTTCGTGGCAATGTCTGCAAAATGGCCGACTGCTGTGATTGTTAAGGACCGCCTTGCATTTGTCCCCCATAATGGTAATGCTTTCGTTTGGCTTGAAACGTGAGAAATCTCCTAGTACACATTGAACATGCAAAGTGACTCCACAATCAGAGCATGTAAAGAACCATATACTTGGATCTAGCTCCATCTCACAAATTTCGCACCAGTTTGTGCCATCGGCCTTTTCACCATAATATAAAGTGAGAGGGTGCTCATCGCTCATATGCCATATCTTTTCTGGCAAAGTAGCACAATACAAACACAAGTCAAAGTTACAAGCACCACAAGTGAGCATGTTGTCTTTTAGAACTCTCTTACAAGCGTCGCAATGATGATTTTCTGTTTTACCAAAATACAAGGGATGCAGATGTCCATCATGGACAAATGGCTCAGAAATGGAACCACAATGTACATCTACACTGCGATTTATCGTCATATATCCTTGCGATCTATACTTAAAACCACCAGAGAATATACCACACAATTTACAATATGCCGATCCACCATATTCCAACTTGTATGGTGTGGGGTCAAAGACAAGCTTTTTCTTCATAGGAAGATTAGCACACTTTTCATGGATAACACACACACATTCCTGACAAGCGTAGATTGGGCCAAACCCTAAAGGATAGATGCATGCTTCACATCGTAACCACTCGTAATAATCACGAACCATGACATAGTCCTTCAAGAACAGTAAATTATGGTTCTCGTGAAGGAAATGACGTATCAAATTGTCACCCACCACCTTAAATGGCGCAATATCTTCGTTGTTATCAGGTATCCCTTCCAGTTTCACACCATTCCATACAGTTAAATCAATTGCGCATCGTGAGTGAACTACATAATTAGGGCAAATCGGGCAAGAATAAGCTCCGTAGTAAGGCCTTACACGTTGCCGACATACTCCACATTTTGCACGCCCATGGCCTAGAGGATGGCTGAAAGAGATGGGATGATCATGACGATTGATGTTTATGACTTGGGGTAAGTCGACACAACATCCATGGACAAGAAAACTACACTCGATACATATATAAGGCCCACTTTCACATCCTTCAACTCCACAAAGCTTGCAAGTAAACACAACTTTGCTTGATAAGATCCTAAGTGGATGCTTGTGAGTCTTGGTATGATCAACAACAGGAGGTGGTGGAAGTTTGGTACAGCCAAGGCACACAATAAAATTACAAATATAACAATGATAAAGCATATATTTTGGTTGCATGAAACATAAATGACAATATTTTTCGGCATCATCATATATAAGTGACTCACGTGTGATGATCTTAAGAGGATGATTAAAGTGACAAGGATGATTTACCTCTTTTGAGAGATAAACGCAATCAACATGAAAGAATATGTTATTGCATTCAAGACATGAATAGAAAGGTCCACCAATAGATTCCTTGCATACTTCACAGGAGATCTCGTCCTCTTCTCTTTTCTTATAAAGAACGAGTGGATGGGCATGACTCACCGGGTGTTCGATAGCAGATGGCGAGGGTTTAATCCCACAAATTAAATCCACTTTGAATTTACATGTGGCACACGTATAATATGGGGACAAAAGCTTTATTCCACAAGAATCACACGGAGTATCATCTCTTGTTGGAGAGTGATTAGTGAGCAAGAGAGGATGCTCCGGGTGGGAAATGTGATAATTGATCTCTAGTGGGGCTTCTGCGCACTCTTTATGGTACCAAGAATAACATGAAGCCTCGTTGCAAAAGTAGTAGCCGTACATGAATCCTCTTACATGGCAGCCATCACATGTTGAAAAAGTAAATTGAGTTGATGGTAAAAGAGGATGTTCGTGAATGGGTAACTTATATATCGATCTTGTTGTATCCATGTTGTATGTGGATTAAAAGAGATTTTTTTTGGTCAGATATATTAAAGTGGAACAGGAAGAAATCATCATATATATATATATATAATAATAATAATAGTTTTGCAAGTCAAGGGTTATTTGCGAAACCCCTTTATCTTTTCAAAGGAAGCTGGGAAAGAATCAAATGCTTCTTCCATCAAAACAAGACAAGAAGCAATGTCGTATCATAACTAAAACCTTTTATGTTCGATATTCTTTTCCTGAATCTCAAACCCAAACAAATAAAACTTGTAGCTTTTTACGTCATAATATTCTTTTCTTTTACATGTAAAAGGAGAATGTAAAAGAAAAACATTCTAACAAAAGTAAACTTCCTCGATCAGTAACTATAGCCTGAAGGCCCCGAACTGTACTCCGTAGAGTATCCTCAAAGCGGGTTCGTCGGAGCCGCCGCTGCATAGACTGAGCCATGTGTTGCGTAGGGGTTATAGCCTTGCTGCTCTGGTGCCACTACAGCTTGCGGTTGTGCTGGTGCCGGTGCGGGTGCTCCAGCTTCAGCCATGAAGTTCTGTCATCAACACAATCAACGGTCACAATTCATCATCAACAGAAAAAAATAGCTTTCCATATTTTCAGACCAGATTACAACACTACAACATTTTGTCCAGATACGAAAAATGTTGATAATGGTAACTAATGGTGAAGAGATCTGACGAGCATGTGAAAAGTATAGGTGGTACCTGGATAAGCTGCATAGCGGCCAGGACTTGTGAACTAGTTCCGCTAACCTCAACAGTCATTTCACCAGGTACTCCTCTTGTTTCTTGAATGGTAACTGTTGCTCCGCTAAGACGACGAGTGTAGCTTATGTTTGAACCTGATGTCCCAATCACGGCATCTGCCTAAGACAGTGGAATCTGTATTTGCTGCGTCACTTGCTGAAAAAAAAACAAAAATCCCAAACCAGTCAGATTCAATGAAAGAGGCTAAAACACATCATTGCAGTAGATTGAAGAATACCTGAGCGGCCATAGGTGGGGCCGATGAGACATGCACATTCATAGGAGTCTCCCTTCCATATGCAGATATACCTTGATGAGGTTGCTTCTCCATTGGAGGTGGATAGTAACTATCAAGTCTTGGAGGTTGTTGCATATATGGAGCTGGGTTGTGACCATAGCCAGGACCTCCTCCTCCACCACTTGGAGCATGGCCTTGAGGTGGACCCCAGGACTGGTGTGATGGCGGAGGCGGCATATGATCCATCTGGCGAGTTGGCTTTTGCATCTGCTTCAACAGTAGAGTTAATTAAGAGAAGAGTTCATAAACGCAATTCAGAAACATTGGGAAAACAGAAGATAAACCTGGCTTTCGAAGTATGGGATGATGCTACGATCAACCAAAAACTTTCTGAGGTGTGATGCAATCAGCTCCAAGGATTTATGAACACTTGTTGGTTCCCCCACAACTTCAACAGCCCTATCGTCCTGAAGAGCAAAAACAGGCAAATCCTCTACAAAAGAAAAAAAAAAAAATTCAAATAACAATTTTTTTGTAAGAACTACCATTAAATAAGGAATAAACGAACCATACCCAAATATAAGCCAATCTAAAATAGAGAAACATATAAAATCAATAAAGAGGTTCAAATCAGGATTGCTATTGATTTATGTTATTTCTATCAGCTTAGGTGTCAAAAAAAAACTTAAGCATGTGCCACCTGTGGAATTGCATGTATGAACGTTTGAAACCAAAAACAGAAAGCATAAAACATTATTTCAGTATGTAAATTGTGAAGAGAAGGAACCTGATCCGACTATAACTACACAACCAGCTGCTTCCTGAATGGCTTTAACCGTTGCTCCCTGTTTTCCAATCAGACTTCCAGCCTGAGATGCTGGTACTAGTAGTCTTGTTGAAACCTTTGTAGGCGGAGGGGCCTGAGAAGCTTCACCATCCAGACCATCAACTATCCGCATGTGGACTCGCAGAAGGCCATCCATAGAAGGAGGTAGAGATGATTCTGGCTCTTCTTTTCCAGAAACCATAACCTGCCAACAAAGATGAAACAAGTAGACAACATTACCAAACAACTTCAAACATGCCACAAACACTCTATACCAATTATCCATTTTAGTTACATCATTCTAAACTCGTAAGGAAAATTCCAAAGAAGTACAAACTTAAATGCACTTTGACTAGTTAGATGTTTATTTCATGTCATGATATACATTTCAAGTTTTTACCCATGGTAATTAGGTTATAGCCTTTAAGATGCCGTAGCAGCTAATACCAATCTTCTAGACTTATACAGGCTTTTATAGAACTCTTTAATGCAATTTTAAAAAGTTCTCTTTACTTAATTGTTGCCTAAACCAAAATCTCATAGTCCACAAATTGTTACATCCGGTTAAGCAGGTTCTTGCATGCTGCAGAAAGTCTGCAGCAAGACATTAATCATCCAGGTACTGAAGTTACCAGAAAGAACGCAGAGCTTCATGGCACTGAGATTTATACAAGAAGAACTTGCTTATTCGGATACAATTATCAGCACTTTGTAGTGCATCAAGGCTGACTTCCTTGCCATCTGGCTTTGGTTCTTCATTTCTGAGACCTTACCGATGATTAATTTGTTGCCATAAAACTTGCAACATGAAACCTGCACAGATTCATGGTGGTCACAGCAATAAAGGGCAACCCTACTCACATCTTATCTTCCTCCTTTCACTTGAAGGAAATGCTAAGCAGGCCAGCTGATTATTATACTCGATTTAAGGCTTAATTTACTTACTAAAGTGGTTTCTCTTGATGCACTACATTCTTCACCACGTTTTCAGCAGCTCCGAAACTTATCAATCAGCCAAACTAATACATATTTCTAGGATGACTTTGTTTATAACTTCTTTCAGTTAGGGTGTCCATATCTGTTTACTCACATCTTCATTAAGATCAACGGGAAAGTATGCTCAAGTGTTGTATTTTATCTAAAAGTTCATGGCCTTTTTACACATTTTCAACAGAATCTAGCGCCTAAAAATTCCATATCAGTGAATTATACGGTGTGTGTATCTTCTACTATATTTGTTTCCTTATAATTAGGATTTTAGTTTTGTTTTAAGAGCATTTTTTAAATAATAGCTGTAACTTATATAGCATGAAATGAAAGGATTCAGAGACTCACAGCTCTTTCGGTTGTGCCTGGAGGACCATCAAGAATCTTGATACGAGCCCTTGTCTCCTCAACTATTTTCTTAATAACATCACCTTTACGACCAATGATGCTACCCACCTTCTGTGGAGGAACCAACATGCGGAACACAGTCTCTCCTGGCCATCCCGGCCACCTCTTCTCCTCACCTCCAACTGTTGAATCCCGTTCAGGTTCCGCTTTCTGCAGAGACTCAACATGCTCAGGTACTCCTTCCTCACCTTCATCAACTTGATCTCCCCCATCATTTCCATCGTGATCTTGTGCCTCACCATGAGCCTGGTGTTGCAACTGATACTGCTCCTGATCCCGTGGTTGATACTGGTGAGGTTCAAGAATCGGGTCTTGAACCTCGTATGGTTGGTGATGACCAAGGGTTTCATCATGGACCTGGTACTCCAACCCATTATGAAACTCATCTAGCCCATGATCTGGAACCTCGTCTCCACTGTGTGCAACGAAATTTTGCTGATCCTCAGCATCAGACATGACTTCAACGCTGGAATATAAAGTCAGATTACACATACGCACATTAGTCTGGTGGTTGTAAGTATACAAACAATTATTATTGGATAGGCCTAGCTCATATAACAGCTCCTTACATGAACAACGAGATTTCTATAAAGTAAGCACGACTAATCAAAACCCTAAACTGACACTACGAACAAAGAGTGAGGAACCCTAGAATTACCAATGAAAAGAAAGCTAGAGCAAACCGGAATAATTATAATCCAAAAGATAAGACGGTATACTTACATGGCAAGGATTGAACCTTCAACGCCTATTAGAGAGCAAACTGGGAACTGGTCGGCGGAGAAAGAGAGAGTGAGAGAGAGATTCTGGCGATGGTGGAGGCGGGTGAATTATCTTAAATTTGAGATCGAGGAGTGTTGAAACTTTTATTGTATCGCTAGATTTTATACCATACTTGCAAGTGTGTATTAATAATTTAGTTTAGAAATTATAATAATTTAAATTTTTTTGAATATAATTAATTTATATAAATTTAATTTTTTTTTTGAATACGTATTTAAAATATCATTTAAAGTTTTTCACGTATGTTTTTTTAAAAAACATGCTTTTTAAATTAACACTTCTTACTTTCTTAGCATCTAGTGTTTATATTATTTGATGTATATATTGTATTTATAAACGTGTTCATCTTGTTTATAAGATATAATGCTTTTAATTTTAAAATATTATGTAATTTTCTCGATATTGTAGATATTTTTACCATACATGATACATTTTATATATCTTTGGATTTTAATGCAAAATGATTAATCTATCTGCATTATATTTAAATTTTATTTGTATTGAACAAAGTTTTACAAATAATGTATAACTGTTACATTTTTATTGTGTGCACAAAAATACTTGAAAACATAATTTAATATTTTAACTATGTATGTGAAGGTATAATGTTTAGATATAAATTTAAATTACAGTTAATATTTTACTGAAGTTTGCCTATTTTTAACTACTTTTCTTGGATAATAAAAATGAAAATAAATATAATGAATTTAAACTAATTTTATATAAAATTTATTATTGAGATAATAATATAATCAATTTAGAGCATATGATTTATCTTATACTTGGTCAAATTAATTATATTATAAAGTAGTGAATCTTGTATGATTGTATAATTTTTTGTATTAAATACAATTTTAATCTTTGTAAAAAAGAATAAAAGTTAATCTATACTAAAAACAAATAATGTTTGTTTATGTTGCAGTTTTACATATAGACTTTTAAGATTTTTTTTAAATTATTACATAATCAAAACAATTATTACCTAAATTGGAGACGACAAAAGTTCCAAACCTCTTTAACATTCATCATATGTTCATGAAGGATATAACTATGCATTAAAACAATATTTTCATATTTTTTGAATTTTTCTCAAAATCTATGTGTTAACCCCATACGAAAATATTGAGTTTTTCAGCAAATGCTCTATATACTAAAGCCTATGATCTTTAGTATTATTTTAAAATTTCTAAAAACTATCTACAATTGTATCAAAGTATATTAAACTCTCTTTCATAGTACAATGACATCGTTTTAATTTTTTGTCAATTAATTTAGTAAAACTTCATAATACTCCCTAAATTGGTGGACTAACCACTATAAAATCGCTATTTTCAAGAGAAACGGAGACAACAAAAAGTTCCAAGCCTCTTTGACATTCATCATATGTTAGTGAAGAATGCAACTATGCATTAAAACAATATTTTCTAATTTTTGAAATTTTCTCAAAATCAATGTGTTAACCCCTACGAAAATATTGAATTTTTCGGTAAATGCTCTATATAATTAAGCCTATGATCTTTAGTGTTGTTTGTATATTTCTAAACATATTCGATATTTGTATTAA
This sequence comes from Brassica napus, assembly GCF_020379485.1. NCBI lineage: Eukaryota > Viridiplantae > Streptophyta > Magnoliopsida > Brassicales > Brassicaceae > Brassica > Brassica napus. The sequence goes on along the minus strand of NC_063448.1, from coordinate 55,037,616 downwards.
TGTATATTAAACTCTTTTTCATGGTACATGGGCATCGTTTTAATTTTTTGTCAATTAATTTAATAAAACTTCATAATACTCCCTAAATTGGTGAACTAGCCCCTATAAAATCACTATTTTCTATAGACACAGAGACAACAGAAGTTCCAAACCTCTTTGACCTTATCATATATTAGTGAATGATGCAACTACGCATTAAAACATTATTTTCATATTTTTGAATTTTTCTCAAAATCTATGTGTTAATCATTACAAAAATATTGATTTTTTCGGTAAATGTTATATATACTGAAGCCTATGATCTTTAGTGTTGTTTTAAAATTTCTAAACACATTCTACATTTGTATTAATGTATATTAAACTCTCTTTCATGGTACATGAGCATCGTTTTAATTTTTTGTCAATTAATTTAGTAAAATTTCATAATACTCCCTAAATTGGTGGACTAATCACTATAAAATAGGTATTTTCTAGAGAAACGGAAACAACAAAAGTTCCAAACCTCTTTGATCTTCATCATATGTTAGTGAAGGATGCACCTATGCGTTAAAATAATATTTTTATATTTTTGAATTTTTCTCAAAGTCTATGAGTTAACCCCTACGAAAATATTGATTTTTTCGGTAAATGCTCTATATACTGAAGCGTATGATCTTTAGTGTTGTTTTAAATTTTCTAAACACATTCTACATTTTTATTAATGTATAGTAAACTCTCTTTCATGGAACATGGGCATCATTTTAATTTTTAGTCAATTAATTTAGTAAAACTTCATAATACTCCGTAAATTGGTGGACTAACCACTATATAATCGCTATTTTCTAGAGAAACAAAGACAACAAAGGTTCCAAACCTCTTTGACATTCATCATATGTTAGTTAATGATGCAACTATGCATTAAAACAGTATTTTCATATTTTTCAAATTTTCTCAAAATCTATGAGATAACGCCTACGAAAATATTGAATTTTTCGGTAAATGCTCTATATACTCAAGCCTATGATCTTTAGTGTTTTTTTTTTAAATTTATAAACACATTCTACATTTGTATTAATGTATATTAAACTCTCTTTCATGGTATGTGGGCATCTTTTTAATTTTTTATCAATTAATTTAGTAAAACTTCATAATACTCCATAAATTGTTGGATTAACGACAGTAAAATCGTTATTTTCTACAGAAACGGAGACAACAAAAGTTCCAAACCTCTTTGACCTTCATCATATGTTAGTGAAGGATGCAACTATGCATTAAAACAGTATTTTTATATTTTTGTATTTTTCTCAAAATCTATGAGTTAACCCTACAAAATATTGAAATCTTCGGTAAATGCTCTATATACTGATGCCTATGAACTTTAGTATTTTTTTTTTAAATTAATAAACACATTCTACATTTGTATTACTGTATATTAAACTCTCTTTCATGGTACGTGGGCATTGTTTTAATTTTTTGTCAATTAATTTAGTAAAACTTCATAATACTCTCTAAATTGGTGGATTAACCACTATAAAATAGGTATTTTCTAGAGAAACGAAGACAACAAAAGTTCCAAACCTTTTTGACGTTCATCATATGTTAGTGAAAGATGCAAGTATGCATTAAAACGGTGTTTTTCATATTTTTGAATTTTTTGTAAAATCTATGTGTTAACCCATACGGAAATATTGAATTTTTCGGTAAATGCTCTATATACTGAAGCCTATGATCTTTAGTGCTGTTTTAAAATTTCTAAACACATTCCACATTTGTATTAATATATATTAAACTCTTTTTCAAGGTACATGGGCATCGTTTTAATTTTTTGTCAGTTAATTTAGTAAAACTTCATAATACTCACTAAATTGGTGGACTAACCACTAAAAAATCAATATTTTCTAGAGAAACGGAGAAAACAAAAGTTCCAAACCTCTTTGACATTCATCATATGTTAGTGAAGGATGCAACTATGCATTAAAACAATATTTTTTATTTTTGAATTTTTCTCAAAATCTATGAGTTAACCCCTACGAAAATATTGATTTTTTCGGTAAATGCTCTATATACGGAAGCCTATGATCTTTAGTGTTGTTATAAAATTTCTAAACACATTGTACATTTGTATTAATGTATATTAAACTCTCTTTCATGGTACATGGGCATCGTTTTAATTTTTTGTCTGTTAATTTAGTAAAACTTCGTAATACTCCCTAAATTGGTGGATTAACCACTATAAAATCGCAATTTTCTAGAGAAACGGAGACAACCAAAGTTCAAAACCTCTTTGACCTTCATCATATGTTATTGAAAGATGCAACTACGCATTAAAACAGTATTTTCATATTTTTGAATATTTTTCAAAATCTATGTGTTAACCCCCTACGAAAATATTGAATTTTTCGGTAAATGCTCTATATACTGAAGCATGTGATCTTTAGTGTTGTTTTAAAATTTCTAAACACGTTCTACATTTTTATTAATGTATATTAAACTCTGTTTCAGTATACATGGGCATCGTTTTAATTTTTTGTCAGTTAATTTAGTAAAACTTCATAATACTCACTAAATTGGTGGACTACTCACTAAATTGGTGGACTAACCACTATAAAATTGCTATTTTCTAAAGAAACGGAGACAACAAAAGTTCCAAACCTCTTTGCCATTCATCATATGTTAGTGAAGGATGCAACTATGCATTAAAACAAAATTTTATATTTTTGTATTTTTTTTTTCACAAAATCTATAAGTTAACCCCTACAAAAATATTGAACTTTTCTGGTAAATACTCTATATACTGAAGCCTATGATATTTAGTATTGTTTTCAAATTTATAAACACATTCTACATTTGTATTACTGTATATTAAACTCTCTTTCATGGTACGTGGGCATCGTTTTAATTTTTTGTCAATTAATTTAGTAAAACTTCATAATACTCCATAAATTGGTGGACTAACCACTATAAAATCGCAATTTTCTAGAGAAACGGAGACAACAAAAGTTCCAAACCTTCATCATATGTTAGTGAAAGATGAAAGTATGTATTAAAACGGTATTTTCATATTTTTGATTTTTTCTCAAAATCTATGTGTTAACTCCTACGGAAATATTGAATTTTTCGGTAAATGCTGTATATACTGAAGCCAATGATTTTTAGTGTTGTTTTAAAATTTCTAAACACATTCCACATTTGTATTAATATATATTAAACTCTCTTTCAATGTACATGGGCATCGTTTTAATTTTTTGTCAGTTAATTTAGTAAAACTTCATAATATTCACTAAATTGGTGGACTAACCACTAAAAAATCAATATTTTCTAGAGAAACGGAGAAAACAAAAGTTTCAAACCTCTTTGACAGTCATCATATGTTAGTGAAGGATGCAACTATGCATTAAAACAATATTTTTTATTTTTGAATTTTTCTCAAAATCTATGAGTTAACCCCTACGAAAATATTGATTTTTTCGGTAAATGCTCTATATACGGAAGCCTATGATCTTTAGTGTTGTTCTAAAATTTCTAAACACATTCTACATTTGTATTAATGTATATTAAACTCTCTTTCATGGTACATGGACATCGTTTTAATTTTTTGTCAGTTAATTTAGTAAAACTTCGTAATACTCCCTAAATTGGTGGATTAACCACTATAAAATCGCAATTTTCTAGAGAAACGGAGACAACCAAAGTTCCAAACCTCTTTGACCTTCATCATATGTTATTGAAAGATGCAACTATGCATTAAAACAGTATTTTCATATTTTTGAATATTTTTCAAAATCTATGTGTTAACCCCTACGAAAATATTGAATTTTTTCGGTAAATGCTCTATATACTGAAGCATGTGATTTTTAGTGTTGTTTTAAAATTTCTAAACACGTTCTACATTTTTATTAATGTATATTAAACTCTCTTTCGTGTACGTGGAAATCGTTTTAATTGTTTGTCAATTAAAGAGACTAAATTATAAGTGAATCTCTGAACACACACATAAGTAGGTTCAACCACTGCGTGTCACATCTACATAAGACTAAATTTTACCAGAATGTGGAAGACACAACCACTAGGATATGAATCCTGCAAAGTTATTTTCCATGTGGAATTACAGACGACTAAAATACCTTTTGAGGATGATAAACATAAACAGAGATCCTTGACTGATTTAATAGAACCCAGAATGACTATACCAATAGTCAATATGTGCCTTCACAATGGTAAGGCATTTCATTCTCAAAACCACCAGTACAACCCCATCTTCATCATCATGCAAGAAACATCAACAAGAACCATCAACAAGACTCAATTCTCTTGAGAAACACTAGTGAAGAAACATCAACAAGAACCATGTTGTTAAGTATCAACGTCACAAGCATTCCGGGGCAGTACAAGTAAGATCTATCAATTTCACATAACCAGCTCACGCACGCACATGGCGTCTAGCTCTACAGTTGTAGCCCATACTCCAATATCAACTTCAGTCTAGAACTGGAGCCTCACGCAAAAAGCAAAGATCTGTCTTTAAGACTAATCAGTGATATCGTCTTTCTTCTTCATCAGTTAGTATAGCTCTGCATAAACAATAACATCGCCTAAGGATCAAGTTACAGAGAGAGAGAGAGAGGGGTAGTTCTTTGGATTACAACTTACAAGGCACCATCTTCGAGAAGAACTTGCACGACCGGTTTAGGGGTTGCAAGACCGGTTCGATTCAAACATTATTACCGTTAGGAGAAATGCACGCGTTTTGTGGCGATCGAGACCAGACTCAAACCTTTGAGAAATATAGCCGTTGCGAAAGTCCCTAGCTTCTCTATAAATATTACAACACACCAACTCAAAAACACTTTAATCAGACAAGAAACCAAACCAAACTCAAAAACACTATAATCAGACAACAAAACCAAACCATTATCCCTCCTTTCTTCTCCGATTATATCGATGTTGTCCGAAGAAGACCGTTAATGTCAAAACCTCCAACCTCCAAACCTCCTTCCACTAAAACTCTCTCTCTTTTCAATCCCGTTTCTGTGCAATGGAGAAACCACCGGAAGAAACAGCCGGTGGCCCAGAGACCAAACCGGTTTCGAAATCGATCAAGGCTCGTTTCCTGAAGAAAGCCTCAAGATTCGGTGGTGGAGCTCCCGGTTTACATGGCCGCCGCTGCTGAAGAAGTAAGTCTCGAGATTCAGATCTGATTTTTTGTTTTAGCGAAAGTCATTGTCTGATTTCTAAGATCTGTGGTGAATCAGGTGTTAAGAAGCTTGCTGCCGGAGACAACAAGAAGTCGACGATCATTCCAGGCGCTTTTTTTTTTTTTTTTTTGCCGATTAGGAACTATGAAGCTTTTACCAATTTTTTTTTTCTTTTTAGAGTAATTTTGTATTATATATTTTGTATTATGTTATATATAAGAGAGAGAGAGAGAGAGAGAGTGTGGGGGGGGGGGAGAGAGATAGAGAGAGAGAGAGAGGGGAGAGAGGGTATAGAGAGAGAGGGGAGGAGAGAGGAGGAGAGGAGAGATTAGAGAGAGAGAGAGACGAGATTGGGGGGTTTTAGATCTTGA